>NW_022095782.1:0-217643 GCF_006542625.1 Nomascus leucogenys | reverse complement strand
TGTCCACTTTATCAACATTATTCAATTTCCTAGTGGTCCCTTAGAGACTTATTTAACAAGATCTGAGGCATACAGTTCTTTTAGTTGTATTCTGCTACCATGTATGTATTCTGCTGTTGATGTAGCAGTAATGTGAGAGCTGAGGCAAAGCACTCTATTGACTTATGCATTAGCCTCATTAAAACAAAACAAAACAAAACAAAACGGTGTATCCCTAGGCTGTGAATTTCATGAGGATTTCTCACTCTTTACCTCTCTTAACTGGATCAACAAGGTTAGAGGGGGATGGAATTGTGCATTTCTCTTACTCCAGGAAGTCTGGCTCTGGTAAAATCTCAGTTGGTTAGGCTTTTGATACATAGTTTATATTGAAGATAGGAATGTTAAAAAGAAAATTTTGTGGGCATAGTTAAAAATGGCTATATTTCCCTTCCTCCTACTGGAATCAAGAAGCATTTTTTCTATGATCTTCCCTGTAAAAGCCATGTCGTGTTTCTGAAAGTAAAGTTCATAAATTTGTATACCCTGAAAATGTTAATTCTCAAACTTTTAGCCATTCATCAATAATGGTTTGTTTTCTTACACCTGTATTTGTTCCCATAGGGGTTTCCTGTGGTTTACTAATCAAGTAAGTTAAAATTCTCTGGACGTGTGTGTCCCTCCATTCAATTTGGGATGGTAATTTGCCCTGTGAACTTATATTTCTGATAGATGTTAGGAAAATTGCTGACCTATGTTTCCTTTTTTACTTTTGCCGATGTGAATGTCACCTTCTACGTCCTTACTTGCCAGGCTGACCAAAAGGAACTATCTTCATTTTTTGATGGTTGTCTCTGACTACTTTTAATCCTAAACCGTGTGTGTGTGTGTGTGTGTGTGTGTGTGTGTGTGTGTGTGTATAAAATAATACAGTAAGAGGAAACCTGGGTGGTCCCTTTTCTGGTACCAGCAGCAGATTGAAACCATTCAAGCCCCTGTCCATGGGAATAAATTCTCACCCTAGCATGCCACCTACCCTCAATAAAAATCCAGGCCTGGCTCCTTTTCTTGCACATTCAAGCCATGTCAGATCACCTTGAAACGCCTTCCTACTTACCTCACAAATGTAATTTATGTGAGTAGTAATTTCTTACCCTCTTAAAGCCACATCTTTGCAAGTGACTAACAATTGGTGCCATGAGCAGACTGTTCAAACATTGCCCACCAACCTGAGGATCTGTCTTCTCTTGCCAACTTGCTCTGCTGCTTAATGTCTGGCATGCACTTTGACCTGCTGCTTCCGGAGGAGTTAGTGCTTTGAGCTGTGCTGCTCTGTTTATTGTTCTGCCAAATTTGTGAACTAAAACTCAGACTTCCACATTACAGGGGGAAATGACACAAATTGTGGGGTTTGATTCAAACATAATAAATCTTTAAATTTTTATCATGCAATATAGTCACAAACGAATGAATAAAACCTTTATCGTAAGTTTTAGTGATAATAATGAAAACATTCTTAGAATCGTCATCAAGATTTATAATGGGGCCCTTGGCACTCATTAGTTTCCTAACGGTCCCCGCCTGGAATCGTCTGTTTTTCTTCTTAGAAGACCACTGCTATGCTTTGGCTTTTTAAGATGTATTTACCATCTGTTATTTTTCACTAATTAAAGTTATTTTAGTTTTGTCTTTTCTGATATTTCAATAAATTATTACTAATGGTATTAAAATGAAAAGTTTTATCAGTGGTTTTCTTTCCCCAGCATGTTTCATGCATGCTATAGTCTGAGGCTGTGGATAATCCAATTCAGTCATCTATTCTAATGACTATAATGTTTGGGCTTTCTCAAGTCCATTTGTTTGCACTGTGGAAAAATACTCCTTCTATAATTTTACATTACGTTTCAAAGTGCAAATGTCCAAATTCTCAGAAAACTAAAGAATTACTGGGCTGTAGATTGTCATAAAGGCCAAATTGCAGGAAATAATAATTGAGAGTCTCAATTTACTCATTTATGCACACATTTATTTGCTTGCTATGGTCATTACCACGTTGGATTCTTTAGTTGACTATTTTTTTCTGCTAATCAGTGTCAAGTGTCATCTAATTGACCTTTTTTTGTTATTTCTTCGTTACCAAGAACGTGACTATTTATTAAGGTATGGTCTTTCATCTTCTAAGTATGTTTTGCTTATTTTAAAAATTTTTAATCATGTCTTTATTTATTTTTACTTTTCACACTATATTGAAGATTTTGCTTCTAATGTTTTTGTTTGTTAATTTTTATAAATTTTGATATATTTGAATCTGTCAATCCCTTCTTTATTGCTTAATTTTTATATAAAAATCTGCATACTCTGCTATCAAAATTATTTTCTGTTACTTCTGGAAGTGTTCTAGTTTTATCTTTCATATTTGAGTCTAAAATAGATTATTGACCATGAAATAGATGGTAATGCAATGCATTTTTCCATTGCATGTTAATTTTCATTGTCGCCTGTTTTAAGATGCTTGTGATTTTTTCCACTTTTCTACAATGCTTGCTCTATTGTTAATCAACTTTCCCCATAAATACCAACTTCCTGAAGACTCTTTTCTTTCTCTATTTTTTATCTGTTTGCTAGTATTATGCTATCCTGAATATTATATTTGAATATACTTGATATGTGGTAGGCATGCAATCACTATTATTCTGAAGACACAATTGTTAAACAGTCGCTAGTTTTATTAAGTTTGGAAAAATAATTTTTGTTGACTACTAAAAAGTCTCTTTGGAGGATTTATGGAATTTTATAAGGATATCATTTGGAACATATGACACCTTGATAATATTGAGTTTTTTCTGAGAACATGTACCATCTCTTACTGCACTTTGCTTTTAACCCTTTGTATATTTTCATAATGGTAAATGAAATCCTTTGACTTCTAGATTTAGAAATCTCTTAAACATTTCTTGTAGGGCTAGTCTAGTGGTAGTGAATTCCTGCAGCATTTGATCATCTAGAAAAGACTATTATTTATTAATGAAGAATAATTTTGCTAGATATACTAATCTTGCCTAGCTATTTTTTCTTCTAGCAGTTTGAATATGTCATCCCATTCTCTCTGGCCTGTAAGAATTTTGCTGAAAAATTTGCTGTGTCTGATGGTCTTTTTTTTTAGTATGTGATTACATGCTTTTCTCTTTGTTAGGCATCACCCTCCATCTTTGACTTTTTAGACAGTTTGATTAAAATGTGCCATGGAAAAGATCTTTATACATTATATGTGGGGATCTTTGAGCCTCCTGTATCTGGATGTCTAAACATTTTACTGGACTTGAGGTTTTGATTTATTCTTTTCTTAAATAGGTTTTTAAACTCATTTATTCTCTCTTTGCCTTTTGTCTGGAACACAAATAACTTAAATATTTTGTCACTTTATTTTGTTCCATATGCCATAAAGGCTTTGCTCATTCTTCTTTATTTTTTGTTTGTTTTTGTTTTTTGAGACAGGGTCTGGTTCTGTCACCCAGGCTGGAGTGCAGTGGTATGATTTTGACTCACTGCAACCTCTGCCTTCTGGCCCAAGACATCCTCTCACCTAAGCCTCCTGAGTAGCTGGGACTACAGGTATAGGCCACCATGTCCAGCTACTTTTTGTACTTTTTGTAGAAATGGGGTCTTGTGATGTTGTCCAGGGTCTTGGAACTCCTGAGTTCAAGCAGTCTGCCCACCTCAGCCTCAAAATTTGCTGGTATTACAGGCATGAGCCACGATGTCTGGACCCTTTTTCTTTATTCTTGCCTGATTGGGTTATTTCTAAAGATCTATCTTCTAGTCTTAAGATTCTTCTGCTTTATCTAGTCTATTGTTAAAGCTTTTGAAAGCATTTTCTGTTTCTTCCAATAAACCCTTTAGTTCCAGAAGTTATTTTTATGACAATATTTATCTTTGTTGCATTTTTAAATTATATCCTGAATTGTTTTTCTGATTTCTTTGTATTCTTTGTTACCATTATCTTATATTCTGCTAAGTCTTTTAAAATAAATATTTTGAATTTTTATCTTAGATTTTGAAAATTTCTTATTGAAACCTTTTTCTGGAGAATTATTGTGTTGTTATTTTTTTTGGAGTTATCACATTTTCTTTTTCATGTTTCCTGTGTCTTAAATTGATATCTGCACATCTGGTGTAAGAGTCACTTCTTCCTATTTTTAAGTTTACTTTTGTAGAGGAGCACTTTTTCCTGAGTATGTATCTATGTTGTTTGTTTGGTAGGAATTTGGACTTTGATTCTGGGTGTGTGCCGTATTATCTCTGGATTATATCTTTGGGTCTAAACAACATTAATGGTATTTTTTATTTCTTTGGTAGCTTAAAGTGTGTTTATTACTGGAGGCTGTGGTGAAGTGCTGAGGGCTGGATTGCCAGGAGGGCCAGTGTTTAAGCCCCAGTGGTGGCAGAGGTGGACTGAGTGTACCTACCCTTGGGCCCCAGGGTGGTGGTTGCTGGGACTCGTATTAGTGGTTTTAAGTGGTCAATTCTTAGGCCTCCAGGTTCCTTGTTCATATTCCAGTTGTGTCAGCAATGGATCATGTATGTGATCAGGCTCTTGGGGCCCTGGACACTAGTATGGCATGGGTGATGGCAGTAGCAGTAATGGGATAGTCCTCTAGGTCTCAAAAAGTATGCACGGGTGTTGGTGAGGGCTGCAATGTGTTGGACATAACTGTCTCCACACCTGTTGATGACATGTGCCAGTAGGTGCAAGGTAAGGTAGATGGCAGCAACATGTTTAAGCCCAACCTCAGACCCTAGGTGGAATGCTCAGGTGCCATTTGTGGTGAACTGGTTAGGAATGCCCCAGATCCCCATACTACATGCTCTGCCTTGGTGAGGGTTGTGTAGCTGGGTCAGACAGGCTTGTCCTCATGCTCCCCAGTGGTGACTGAAAGCATCAGACATGATAGGCAAAAATGGGATGACCTCCAGGCCTAGGTAAAATGCTCAAGTGTGGGGAAGTAGCAGCCACACTGACGAGAGAAGGGCCAGCTTCAGTGGCTGCAGCCTGGACCAGCAGGTGGAGAACATGTGCCCGACTCACATATCAATCCTGTCAGGGCTCATGTGTCATCTCCAGAAGGTGTAGTCTGTGCCTCACTCCTGGCCCTGTCCTGGCTACAGGAGCCTTACTTTAGCAGCTCAATTTCAGTGGCAAAATGTGCACCACTCCTGTCTCAGTTTCAGCAGTGCTTGCTTGCTTGCTTACTACCTTCAGCAGCAGTATTCCATCTTTTACTCATGCCTCAGTTTCAGTTCTGGAGTCTCTTTGTAGATAGGACCTTAGTCCCCCAGTGGTAACAGACCACATTCTTCTCATTCTGCAGTGTCAGCCCTGCCAGGATGCAGAACACTGCACCTGCTCTGTTGAAAGCTGGACTAAAAAATGGCAACTTGCTTAGCTGCTTAGCCCTCAGAAAATCTTTGGACCCTAGCACACTCACTGGAAAATTTTTATCTGCTGATCTCGCAATGGCTTACTATGTGAGGTTCAGGTCCTACAAGTATGGAGCGGGGCCCTGCTGTGGCTAGAATTGCATGGTATTATGGTGATTATGTGGGCCACTGGAAGTCTCTCACCCTTTTCTCACATTGAGAATTCATTCCTGGCTCCCAATTTATCCCAGCCACATGGGCTGCATCTCTTCCATCTTCTTTCTTGTTTTTGGTGATTGATATCATTTTTTTCTTGATTTCCACTGTTCTCTTCTGTAAAATCTATTTAAAGTGTTAGTATATACACACTGTTTTGACTCTGTTAAGTGGAGGAGGAGATTATAAAATTCCTATAAGCCACCTTGAAGCACCTCACTTTCCATCTTTTAATGTATCTTCATTCTGCTTTCATATTAACTGACGTAAATTTTAAAAATTTTCTGTTTGGATCGTTAAATATTGATGATTAGTTTTATTTACCACTTGACTAAAGTTGATCTGGAGTAAGCCACTTACAAACTTTCAAATATTATTTATTGGTATAATCTCATGGATGAGCTAAATTCTCCAACTAATAAGCTGTGACAACATGTGAAAAATATTGTCTACCAAGAAAGCTCATTACAGATGCAGTGCTCAGAATGTTTTTGGGGGCCTGATTCTCTAGGCATTGCTGCAAGAGTGAAAGAAAATATAAGACTCACAGAAGAAAAACAAGAGTTCAGCAAATACCATATTCTTTGCATAAATTGTTAAGTGATCCACTCTTATAACTTAGGTTGATGGGATCTCTTCAAAAATCAGAGTTCTCGGCTGGGCTCGGTGGCTCACGCCTGTAATCCCAGCACTTTGGGAGGCCGACATGGGCGAATCACGAGGTCAGGAGATCGAGACCATCCTGGCTAACATGGTGAAACCCCGTCTCTACTAAAAATACAAAAAAAATTAGCCCAGCCTGTTGGCGGGCGCCTGTAGTCCCAGCTACTCGGAAGGCTGAGGCAGGACAATGGCGTGAACCTGGGAGGCAGAGCTTGCAGTGAGCCGGTATCACGCCACTGCACTCCAGCCTGGGCGACAGAGCGAGACTCCATCTCAAAAAAAAATAAATCAAAGTTCTCTGATACCATCAAAGGCCAAACCTTGTGAGTAGGCATTTCTAAGGATAAGTAGTCTTAAGACTAATATTAACTTTCTTATGCACACCAGGTAGTAGAACATTGTTAAGGCAGGTACTGGATATCCACTCTACAAATAGAAATTGGTGACCTAACAGCACATCTTGCTCTCTGGACCCACCAAGAATGTTGTTCCTACTCTACTGTGGCCATTCTAAACAGATGAATTTTAGCATCTGCTGTGTGGGATAAAGGAAGTGTTAACAGACGATAGAGTTCTGACAACCAAATCACAGAATAAATGTTTGGAGATCACAAGAATTTATGAATGTCTTACTAAGTATAGATTTCCAGCATTGTCAGTCTCAATAATCTTCCTCTACATGTATGTGTAATGTTTAGGACTCAGTGACCTTTCAGGATTTAGCTGTGAACTTTACCAAGAAGGAGTGGGCTTTGTTGGATTCTTAGAAAAATCTGTACAGAAATGTAATGTGGGAAACGTTCAGGAACCTGGCTTTTATAGGTAAGAATGAATTTTCTTTACTTTCTTTACTTTTTTAATTAAAGAACAAGAATTTTGGTCATCAGCACTGTTTCATGATTTCATGTGGAAAGGAAATACTTTGGTAAACAAGTCAGACATGAGTGCAATCTACAATAAACTTAGAATTTAATATTTTTAAAAAACACATATAATTTATAATAAGTTTTATGTATTTGCAACCTAGAAGACAAATGGAAAGGCCAGAACATTGAAGATCAACTCAAAAATTCTAGAAGTAATCTAAGGTAATTTGCACCCAGAAGAGGAAGAAATGTCCCTTGAGAGAATCTTAGCATATAATAAATATTTAAAGGCAAGCAAACAAAACAAAACAAACAAGCACAACTTTAAATTTATTTATTTTTAGAAAAAGAATGCCAATAATAAATACTTAAAGGTAACATAGATATTTAGTGATTACAAAATAGTTCACTTTGAAACAGCAGTAACAAATTGCATATGTAAATATTATAGGTATGATAATAGTTATGGAGACTTGTATTTTAGTGTAATCAATCTATTCAATTTCAAGCAATTCAGATATTGCAAAAAAAATGTATACTTGTAGTTCTCCTTGAAGAGGTCCTTCACGTCCCTTGTAAGTTGGATTCCTAGGTATTTTATTCTCTTTGAAGCAATTTTGAATGGGAGTTCACTCATGATTTGGCTCTCTGTTTGTCTATTATTGGTGTACATGAATGCTTGTGATTTTTGTACATTGATTTTGTATCCTGAGACTTTGCTGAAGTTGCTTATCAGCTTAAGGAGATTTTGGGCTGAGGCAATGGGGTTTTCTAGATATACAATCATGTCATCTGCAAACAGGGACAATTTGACTTCCTCTTTTCCTAATTGAATACCCTTTATTTCCTTCTCCTGCCTGATTGCCTTGGCCAGAACTTCCAACACTATGTTGAATAGGAGTGGTGAGAGAGGGCATCCCTGTCTTGTGCCAGTTTTCAAAGGGAATGCTTCCAGTTTTTGCCCATTCAGTATGATATCGGCTGTGGGTTTTTCATAGATAGCTCTTATTATTTTGAGATACGTCCCATCAATACCTAATTTATTGAGAGTTTTTAGCATGAAGGGTTGTTGAATTTTGTCAAAGGCCTTTTCTGCATCTATTGAGATAATCATGTGGTTTTTGTCTTTGGTTCTGTTTATATGCTGGATTACATTTATTGATTTGCATATGTTGAACCAGCCTTGCATCCCAGGAATGAAGCCCACTTGATCATGGTGGATAAGCTTTTTGAGGTGCTGCTGGATCCGGTTTGCCAGTATTTTACTGAGGATTTTGCATCAATATTCATCAAGGATATTGGTCTGAAATTCTCTTTTTAGGTTGTATCTCTGCCAGGCTTTGGTATCAGGATGATGCTGGCCTCATAAAATGTGTTAAGGAGGACTCCCTCTTTTTCTATTGATTGGAATAGTTTCAGAAGGAATGGTAACAGTTCCTCCTGAACAGACACTTCTCAAAAGAAGACATTTATGCAGCCAAAAAACACATGAAAAAATGCTCATCGTCACTGGCCATCAGAGAAATGCAAATCAAAACCACAATGAGATACCATCTTGCACCAGTTAGAATGGCCATCATTAAAAAGTCAGGAAACAACAGGTGCTGGAGAGGATGTGGAGAAATAGGAACACTTCTACACTGTTGGTGGGACTGTAAACTAGTTCAACCATTGTGGAAGTCAGTGTGGCGATTCCTCAGGGATCTAGATCTAGAAATACCATTTGACCCAGCCATCCCATTACTGGGTATATACCTAAAGGACTATAAATCATGCTACTATAAAGACACATGCACATGTATGTTTATTGCGGCACTATTCACAATAGCAAAGACTTGGAACCAACCCAAATGTCCAACAACAATAGACTGGATTAAGAAAATGTGGCACATATACACCATGGAATACTATACAGCCATAAAAAATGATGAGTTCATGTCCTTTGTAGGGACATGGATGAAACTGGAAAACATCATTCTCAGTAAAGTATCACAAGGACAAAAAACCAAACACTGCATGTTCTCACTCATAGGTGGGAATTGAACAATGAGAACACATGGACACAGGAAGGGGAACATCACACTCCGGGGATGGTTGTGGGGTGGGGGGAGGGGGGAGGGACAGCATTAGGAGATATACCTAATGCTAAATGACGATTTAATGGGTGCAGCACACCCACATGGCACATGGATACATATGTAACAAACCTGCACATTGTGCACATGTACCCTAAAACTTAAAGTATAATAATAAAAAAAATAAATAAATAATACCAAAAGGAGAAGAAATAAAGAAAATAAAATTAAATATTTGAAGCAAAAAAAAGAAAATGTATGCTTTTGCTGGTAAGGGTAGCAATGTAAATTCAAAACCTATTGATCAATAGAAAATTATTAAAACACCAATCATTAACAATATGCTTACAGATATCACATGGCAGAGACTGTAAAGGTGAAGAAAATTGTCAGTGTGGAGAAACCTTCAGTCAGATCCTAAATTTTAATCTGAACAAGATAATTCCTACTGAAGTAAATCCACATGAACGTAGTCTGTGTGGGAAAATATTTGTTTGTTATTTATTCCTTACTAGGCACCTCATAACTCACTCTGGACACAAGCCATATGAATGTGAAGAAAATGGACAGAAACCAGATAGACCTAAATGATATCAGAAAGCCATCATTTTTCTCACATATGTTCGAGGACACATGGAAATGCACACTAGAAATGGACCTTATAAATGTACAGTATGTGGAAAAGCCTTTGATTTTCCCAATGTTTTTTATATACGTCACAGAAATCACACTAAAAAGAAAGCCTATAAGTGTAAACAATGTGGTAGAGCCTTCAGTTACTTGGATTCTTTTGAAAAATAGAAGAACTCACACTGGGACAAAACTATAAATGTAAAGGTATGTGGCAAGGCCTTCAGATATTTCAGTTATCTTTGGAACCATGAAAGAACTCAAACTGGAGAGAAACCCATGAATGTAGATAATGTGGTAAACTCTTAAGTTTTTCCAGTAACTGCTCTAAACATGAAAGAACTCATACTGGAAGAATATATGAATGTAATGAATGTGGGATAGCATTTTATTCCCTCAGTTTCTTTCAAGTGCATAAAAAAACTCACATTGCTGAAATATCCTATGCATGTGAAAATGTGGAAGAGTCTTCAGTTATTCCAGCTCCCTTCAAAAACATGAAAAAAACTCATACTGGAGAGAAATCTTTTAAATATAAGAAATGTGGTCTTGGTTTCAGTTATTCCTCTTACCTTCTATATCATGAGAGGACTTACACTGGAGAAAAACCCTATGAATGTAAAAAATGCAGTAAAGCCATTGGATGTAATAGTTCCCTTAGAGAACATGACAGAAGTAATATTGGAGAGAAACCCTATGAATGTAAGGATTGCAGGAAAGCCTTTAGTTATGCCAGTCATCTTCGTAGCCATGAAAGAACTCACACTGGAGAGAAACCCTATGAGTGCAAAGATTGTGGGAAAGCCTTCAAATCTTCCAGTTATTGTCAACAACATAAAACGGCTCATATTATCGAAAAACCCTATGAATGTAGGAAATGTGGTAAAGCCTTCAGATTTCATAGTTCTCTTCCAAAACATAAAATAACTCATATTGAATAGAAACCCAATTAATGTAAGCAATGTGGAAAAAAGGATTTAATTTTTTTTCAGTTGATTTTCTCAGTTGATAATTTTTTTCTGCTTATTATTTCATATTTTATTTTTAAGGATTGTTGAACTTTTTCAAATGGTTTTCTATTGGGATGATTCCTGGTTATTTAAAGTTATTTTGGCTGGCTGTAGTGGCTCACACCTATAATCCCAGCACTTTGGTAGGCTGAGGTTGGTGGATTTTTTGAGATCAGGTGTTCGAGGCCAGCCTGGCCAACACAGCAAAACCCCGACTCTACTAAAAATACAAAATAATTAGCCAGGCATGGTGGTGCATGCCTGTAATCACAGCTACTTGGGAGGGTAAGACTTGAGAATTGCTTAAACCCAGGAGGTGGAGGTTGCAGTGAGATGATATCATGCCACTTTCACTCCAGCCTGAGCAACGGAGGGAACCTGTTTTAAAAAAAAGAAAAGGATAACTTGTTCTATTAATCGACTTTCAGATTTGACACAAATATTCTTTTTCTTGGTTAAATCTTGGTAATAAAGTCTTTTTATATATTGGTAGCTGGAGTTGTCTAATATTTTGTGGAGACTTTTTGCATGTATAAGATGATTTGTGTATCCCAGTATAGTATATGTTACATTATTATCTAGTGTATATACAGTGCACATACATGTGTGAATAAGTATGTATAAATATATATAGTCATGTATCCTTTAACTTAAGAGATATGTTATAAAAAGGCATTCTCACACAATTTTGTCAAGGTAGAAACATCATGCAGTTTACTCAGAAAACTACAATTTTGCCTCCTACACACCTCATCTATACAGACTTATATGTGGTATGTCATTGACTGAGATGGCCAGTGAGTGTAATATGTTGTACAAGGTGTAATTTTGTTCTTAAGTAGTGTTTATTATATACAACTATGTAATAATACATGTTACTAAAATACATGTACAGGATGTTCTCAATATCATTGATAGCTTCTTAAGAACTGTGACTTGAAACAAAATGCCGTATGACATAGGAACTTTATTTTTGTATGTCAATCAGTCTGTGGCAAAATTCACTTTATTCTATAGTACATCGTTTGATTTAAAGTCACAGTTTTCAAGAATCTATCAACAATATTAAGTGACAATTTTCTCTAGTTAGTGTTGTGGCAAATAGTATATTATAGCAATGTAGTACTATACTATGTTACTGTAGTCTTTACAGTTGGTAGTATGACATGTTTCAGTTCGCAGCCAGTTCACAGAGGTAAACCAGTCGCATCTTCCTTTGAGAATCAAGGAATATCTCACCCTCTTGATACTACAAAGCCTTCCCCTAACACCTTTTGTTTATTCTCTTTGCTTTGAATTGCAATCCCTGGGTAGACCTGCATAGCTTATAATGCTTTTCTTCTTTTGACTGGGTATATATAACTAATATACTGTTTTTAATCTTATCTGTCTTGTAATGGATGTCATGGGCTTGACTGTCCCAGTAGACTAAGGTGCTAATTCCTCCCTTAACAATAAGTAGGCTACTAAAATAATTGACAGCACAAAAAGGATGGACCAACAATGACTGAAAATATCTTTTCAGCTTTAACTAACTGCTCTTGGGTTACTAGTTCTATGAAACACTGAAAGTCACCTGGGTCAGAGCCACCAATTGATGAGCTTTTGTTTGCTCTGCACAGGAGTTTACGACCTTTATCAGGAGTTGCCATCTCTATCCCCACTAAAGCACTCTCATCTGTAGATGGCTTTGAGTAGTATAAACATTTTAACAATATTGATTATTTTAATCCATAAACAGAATACTGTACTTTTCTTGTGTCCTCATTAATTTCTTTCATCGGTGTTTTATAGTGTTTATTGTAAAGATCTTTTACTTTTTTGGTGAACTTAATTCCAGGGTACCAAATTTTGTTCATGGCTACTGTAAATGGAATTCCTTTTTAAATGGCATCTTCGGCTTGTGCACTGTTGACATGTAGAAATGCTACTGACTTTTTATGTTGATATTGTGTCCTGCAACTTTACTGCATTTATCAACTTTAATAGTTTATTGATGAAGTCTTTATCAAAATATAAGATTATATCAACTGCAAATAAGGATAATTTTTTTGTATCCAATTTGTATGCCCTTATTTCTTTCTCTTATCTGATTGTTCTAGTTAGGACTTCCAGCACTATATTGGATAAACTGTGGCAAAACTGGGCATTTTTTATGTTACTGGATCTCAGAAGAAATGATTTTAGTATTTTATTTTTCAGTATGATACTAGCTTTGGGTCTGTCATATATGGCTTTTATCGTGTTAAGGTGTGTTCCCTTTATATCCAGTTTCTTGAGAGCTTTTAAAAAATAAAAACATGCCGTTTTTTTTGAGATGGAGTCTCGCTCTTTTGCCAGACTGGAATGCAGTAGCACAATCTGGGCTCACTGCAACCTCCAACTCCCGGATTCAAGCAATTCTCCTGCCTCAGCCTCCTGGGTAGCTGGGACTACCGGTGCATGCCACACGCCCAGCTAATTTTTGTACTTTTAGTAGAGACTGGGTTTCACCTTGTTGGCCAGGATGGTCTCGATCTCTTGACCTCGTGATCCATCCACCTCGTTCTCCCAAAGTGCCGGGATTACAGGCGTGAGCCACCATGATCAGCCAACATGTCCATTTTTATCAAACCCTTATTAACATCAAATAAAATGATCATATAATTTTATTTCTTCATTCTCTTATAATATAACCACATTGACTGACTTGCAAATGTGGAAACATTCTATGACATAACCACAGCACAAAACATAGCATTATCACTGGGATAAATTCATCTGGTCATGATGAATGGTCTTTATGTTTGAATTTGGTTTGCCACTATTTTGTCAAGAATTTTTACATTAATATTTATCAGAGATATTTGCCTATAGTTTTCTTTTTTTGATGTGTCTTTGGTTTACATATCAGAGTGATATTCTGCATTAAAAATGTGAAGTTGAACATGGTCACTTTCATCAATAACCTTAGGTAGATATTTTGGATAACTTGCTGCAGCTTCTACATTAGCACTTGCTGCTTCACTTTCCAATTTTTTTTTTTTTTTTTTTTTTTTTTTGAGACAGAGTCTCACTCTGTCACCAAGGCTGGAGTGCTATGGCGCGATCTCAGCTCACTGCAACCTCTGCCTCCCAGGTTCAAGTGATTCTCTGGCCTCAGCCTCCCAAGTAGCTGGGACTACAGGCACACGCAGCCACACCCAGTTAATTTTTTTGTATTTTAGTAGGGACGGGGTTTCACCGTTTTGCCTACGATGCTCTCAAACTCCTGAGCTCAGGCAATCCATCTGTCTTGGCCTCCCAAAGTGCTAGGGTTACAAGCGCCATGCCTTGCCCACTTTTCACTTTTATAGGGGTGGCTTCTTTTCTTAAAACACATGAACCAACCTCTGCTAACTTTAAACTTTTTTCTGCAATTTTCTGACCACTCAGAGGCTTCACAGAATTGAAAAGAGTCAGGACCTTGCTCTGAATTAGGCTTTGGCTTAAAAAATGTTGTGGCTGATTTGACTTTTTATCCAAGGCACTAAAACTTCTCCCTATTCATGATAGGCTGTTTCGCTTTCTTGCTATGTGTTCACAGGAGAAGCAATTTTAATTTCCTTGAAAAAACTTCTTCTTATGTGTTCTCACTGGAGGAGCAGTTTTAATTTCCTTGAAAAACCCTTTCTTTGCATTCACTACTTGGCTAGCTATTTGGTGCAAGAAGCCTAGCTTTTGACTTAGACTTTTCTCCATCACTAAGCTTAATTATTTCTAACTTTTGATTTAAAATGAGAGACATGCAACTCTTTCTCTTACTTGAACACTTAGAATCCATTCTGGGATTGGCTTGGAATGGGCACAATCCACATAAAAAGTCAGTAGCATTTCTCGGTGTCAACAGTGCACAAGCTGAAGATGCAGTTTAAAAAGAAATTCCATTTACAGTAGCCATGAATGAAATTTGATACCCCAGAATTAAGTTAACCAAGAAAGTAAAAGATCTTTACAATAAATGTAACATTGGCCCAATGTTAATATTGTTGTGTCTCAGGAAGTAGAGGCCCAATGAGAGGGAGAGAGAGAGGGAAATGGCCATTGAATCAGTCAGAACACACATGAGATTTATCATTTTGTCTACCCTCTTATATGATTCAGTTCATAGTGCCCCCAAACAGTTACAGTGGTTACATCAAAGATCACTGATCACAGCTCACCATAACAGATACAAAAATGCCTAAATACGTTGAAATATGAGCAGTTGCAATAACATTTTTCTTCCCCCACCATATGAACAGACACAAGCATTACTAAATGCTGCTACATGCTGAGTTGAATCTCAGGAGACTCACAGGCCCGCTAGAGTGACTGGAAATTGGGGTTTCAGTGGGTGGAAGATCAGGTTTGTTAGGGAAGATGAAGAAGGAAAAGAGATGCTTCCTGGGAGAATAGGACAAGCTGAGACTCTGGAGAACTAGGAGGAAGGGCCAAATAACCTGTCCTAGTAAATGAGAAAGGCACCTAAGACAGGAGTGAGGGAAAGCCGCCTTTCTGTAAGTTGGCATTCAATTATGATTCTGTCACTGTTTAGGTTCCAGAATGAGGAAATCCCTTTTCAGAAGAACCAGAGAATCTATTCCTTAAACCTGGAGAAGAGCATGATGTCATAGTTTCATTTCTCCAAAGGATTCTGAAGCCTGGGAGAAAACGTAACATAAACATGTTTACAATGACAAGGTTTCACTCATCTCTCAAAACAGCCATTCACTTAGATGTGCTTCGAAATCCACAGTCTGAATGACAAAGTCCAAGTCTAACTTTACCTAATGGATGATAGGGCTCCGTGTAAGCTTTTTTAGCTTCAGATTTTCTTCTTTTTATTACTAAAAATCTCCTTTGAAACCAGTTGAATGGAAATTAAGAAATCATCATTTTCAAGTATATTCTGAAGGGTGTGAGTGAGGTTGGTCTCCCATGTTTGAGGAAATGAGTGTATCATGACCACAGGCAATTGTTGTAAACTGTGGGTATGTCTTTGATGTCATTTATGGATGATTGGATTGGCTGAAGATGCCAAGATATTAATGATATTTTTGAAACGAATTGAGAAGTCATGATTCTAATTACTGAAACTCATTTTTGTAACTTCTTAATAAGAGAAAGGAGGTTTATATATTTTGTACAATTTTCAGTTCATGTGAAGATCGAATAGCCTTTTCCAAGTAGCAGCAGCTTAATTCTGTGGCCTATATGGGCATGTAGATAACTTCAAAAGGAGAATTTAACATTTATCTTTGTAGAAAATAAGCAATTAGAAAACAACCCAGGAAAACTTAGGTAAGTTTTCTTTAATCCCAACTTTTAATTTGTGGCTAGAAATGGCAGTGCTATGAACACAAGTGCTGTTTATTAATATACTGCTTTTCATAAATCAGTTTTTTTTGTAATTAGACAGAAACAGAACAGAAAGACATTCTTCATTTTGTTGACTGCAGGGGTGGAGGCTGGAAGTCTCTGCCACTAAAATTGATGAACTGGATGCATGCCATGGTGTGAATAAAGCTGATTGTTAATGCTGTGAGTATGGATGCAGAATAAAAAAAAATCACAGACTACAGTGATCTTATGAAATAAAATATTTCTGTTAAGAATTTTGCTCACAAATTTCACATTACACTATTGGCTTTACTGAAACCGAGTCTTCTCTTTCTGAACAGAGTGCCCTGGCCTGGCAAGGTCTGATTCTTTCCACAGATCCCAGCTGTGCCCCTGTGGGAGCTGCTCCCTGCACTGATGTGGTCCCTTGGCTGGCAGGCCCCTCTGTGGTCAGCCACATGACCCCTGCCTGTTATGAGGGACAGGTAGGAAAAGATGTGCTTTCCATTAAAAAAAAAAAAAAAAAAAGATAAGTTTTTCCAAACTGCTTTTCATTCCTTCAGATTTCAATCTTAATACTAGTATATATTAATTTTTTATTTTTATCTATAAGGTCCAGAATTTCTGATAATTTCGGTTCTTTTCCAGAGTCCAAAGAAGCAACTCAGCTCTTCAGGTATCATGTGTATGTTTTCTGGGAACTGCTTTTCTCTATATCTAAGTAGACTATAAATTTGAGACTGATTTTCTCTGTCAGTAAATGTGAATGCTTCCCATCATCTGTCAAGTATCTTCTGTTGTTCTGACAATGAGGCAGATGCCTGCTGTTTTGGGTCAAACCTAGGTAAATGTGCATGACCACAGCAAGTACCACTGAGGACCTATTGTGATATTTTCTCTAAATTGATCGCATCTCATTTACCAGTTGGACAATGGTACCACATTACCATTGTGCTCTTGCTTTTTCTGCTTCTCCATTCATTTCCATTCGTCTTTGAATTCTTTAAAAAATCTTCTTGCCTACATTTTTCTGTGGCCCCTAAGGACATTGTGTTGGACTGCTGATGGCATCTACAATTCAATTAAGTGTCTGATCTCTGAACTAAAAGAATAACCTTTTTGAATTTTAGAGATTCAGGACTCAGGAGAAGACTTCGTGGTGAGAGTTGACAGCCCAAATCCTACACCAGTTCTTAGCAGTGTTGATCTCCAAGAAAGAACAGAAACAGCTACAAGTCCTGCTCCCAGAGACTTACAGGTACCCTCAGTCCTCCCCTCTGCCTTCATTGTCTTGCTTTCAGACTGATGTCGCTTTCATGGTGACAGATTGTTGAAAGGTCTGTCTCGCTCCATCTTCTAGATGATGCATTTCGTGGCCATCGTGGCTCCATCCACAAAGCAGCCCTTACCTCTGAGAAATGCTGGGAACGTTGTAGTTTATTTAGATACCAACGTATGAATTATTGTCAGAGCGCCATAAAGTAGTCTTCCCTGAGACTGTGAGGGTTCCCTGCTTTCTGAGGGCCCTGGTGCCGCCTACCCCTTCAGGATGTCCTGGTGTCCTGAGGACCAGACGATGGAATTGCAGAAAGTTTTAAACACTGGCTGTTTCTCTAGTGTGAAGTATATGCTATGGTGCTGTCAGTGTAGACTCCAATGTCTTGAATGTGAAAAGCAAGTTCTAGATTGATTTCTGAAAAATGTGCATGTCAGTCTGTTGCTGGAATTGGGGAAGAGTCACCCACACACTTTGACCTGTTTTCTGAGGCCTGAAGGTGAGTGAGAGTGCATTAGTGACAGGAAATTGGGGATGGATGCAGTTTGTGGGACATCAGGTTTGTTATGGAAGAAAAAGGAAAAGAGGTGCTTTCCAAGAGAACAGGATAAGTTGAGATTGTGATGGACTGGGAGAAAGGGAAAAATAACCTCTTCTGGTAAACGAGAAAGGAACCTAAGGCAGGAGTCACTCAATGAAAGCTGCGTTTTTGTCAGTCGGCATTTAATTATGATTCTGTCACTGTTTAGGTCCCAGAATGAGGAAGTCCCTCTTCAGTGGATCCAGAGAATCTATTTGTTAAACCTGGAGAAGAACATGAGGTTATAGTTTCTTTTTCTCCAAAGGATCCCAAAGTTTGGGAGGAAAGGTAACATAAATGTGTTTATAATGACAAGGTTTTACTTATCTCTCAAAACAGCCGCTCTCTTGGATGTGCTTCAAAATCCACCACCTGAATGACAAAGTCCACATCTTACTTTTGCTGATAGATGCTAGGAATCTGTGCAAACTCTTTCATTTAGCTTCAGATTTTCTTCTTTTTGTTACTGAGACTCTCCTTTGAAACCAGCTGAATAGATATTAAGAAATCATTATTTTTAAGCATATTCTGACAAAAGTAAACAATGAAACAACAATTTTGATTTGTTGCATTCACTTTTCTTATTCTCCCAGAAACTACTAGTTGATTTTGTCAGCTGTTGAGCTATATTTCTTCATTTCTTTTTTGGGCCCATGAATTCTGGGCTTCCAAATCCTAAGTGAATGATCAACCTACAGCCAGAGCTCCCCTGTCAAGAGTATGCAGCTTGCTTGCGTGACCCTTGCTTAAAGGGCACTCTCCTCTGAGACACACATGGCTTATCCCCCTACCTGGGTTACAGAACTCTTTCGTGTGCTCAGTCTGCTATTAGGATCTTAGGAAAGAAGAGAAGAGTCCTGCCTGCACCAGTGTGAATGCCTGTGCCTGGAATGCTTGTCCTCAGCTTCCCAGGCTGGCTCCTTCTGGGAAGCTTTCCTCCACTTTTCCCAGATTTCCTATGAATAGCATGCTTGTAGCACCATGGACACTCACACTTCCTGTGCAGATGACACTGTGATCGTCTCTCTCCTTGCCTATATTCTTCTCTGGAGTTCAAGCTCTAAGGGTGGTAATATCATTATATCCTCAGCAGCTAGCTAAGTCTTTTGGACAAAGGAAGTACAAGAAATGGTTGACCAAAGAATTGAATTTGGAATCTTCAACTCAGATTTCTTTCTGTGTTAGGATCTAAAAAATATTTGTGCAGCCATTTGGACCTCAGTGTGAAGTGATATTAAAAGGTGAAGTCCATTCTTCAGGAAGTAAACCTCTGCCACGTGGATCACGCTCAGACATTCTATTGAATTTTGTCTGACAAACAGTTTCTTGCTTTGGAAGGTGTCTCTCTTGGTGGAACACCGTAAGTGTCAAAGATGGACAAATAGTCAATCCACTCTTTGTACATGTATTGGAGAAGATCACAAATTAATGTTTGGAGGACAATTTTGTTGTAACACTCTATTGAGGCTCAGTTGTACAGAACTGGAAAAGCCTTTAGATGTGCATGTGTCTAGATTCAGCCTTTGTTGACCATATATTCCAATCCTGATCCTGCCTTCACCAGATGCAAAGAGTACCTGACATGTGGCCACAACACAGGATCTGCTGAAGAGGGAGTATTATCACCTCAAACTCACAGCCACCTATTTTCAAAAGCCAGCCAAGAGAGATGTTTACAGAGAGCTGTGGAGAAAACATGCAGTCCATCCAGGCATCTCATTGAGCTAAATTTCTCAAGCAGTCACCCCACAGTTTTAGCAGACCCCACAGAAGTGGTTTTGATGCTCCAGCCTTGTGTGTCATACTATGCCCATACCAAATGGAGCACCTCCAAAGGAGCAGACCCTCAGAAATGGTATTTAGTGTTTACTGTAAAATTGGGTTTTTGAGACTCCCCATATAATACAGATTCATCTCCAAAGGTCTCAGCTTTCTCTTTTAATACGAGGCAGAGGAGGCATAAACCACAGCTTAAATAATTTATTAGCTGCTGATTTTCCCCAAATTTGAGTAAGACCCTTCTTTTAACAGACAAAATGTGGGTGAGATGGCAATGTAACTTACAAAAAACTGGTGCTTCTTTTTTGAGGTGGTTATGGGCTTGTGGAACTCAGCTGGTCATACTTACATTATAAGTGGACAGGAAGATGTATGTGGGGTCGTCTTTATCCTCTGGGATGTATCCTCACCAAATTAGACTGTCTTCCATCTAACTGGAAAACTGTAAAGACTCATTATAGCAGCCGTCTGCTTCTACTAGATGGCTATACCTTCTTCACAGGCAGCCACGGTCAATGTTGAGCTGCAAGTTGAGGCCTTGGCCGAGCACACGGCTGCAGCTTTGAGTAGTACGCACCATGCCTTTACCCTCCTGAGGACACCTCTCAGATTAGGCAGGTGGCCTTACCAAACTGAATGGCAAAGCCATTTTAACAGAAGTTCAAGGGGGAACTTGTGCTTTGATCAAAACCAAATGTTGCAGCATGTTCGAGACTATTCACATAATATTACCCAGGTTAAGAAAGCTTTAGACACTTGTATCTCTGCCATTGATGCCGTGTCAGCCAACTCCGTATCGGCTTGGTCCTAACAACTGCCCAGTCTTTGGAAAGCCTTCCTGTTAGTTTGCCTGGGATAATTTTACTTATTTTTCTTTGATGTTGTTGAATATATTATGGTTGTACTCTTTGTATAGGCGCACAAGGTAAGCTTACTCAATACTTTCTTAAATTGGACACTTATTAATCTTCCAGGTTTCACCTTTTGCTGGAACTCAGAACTACAAACAATGCTTAATGTACCAATGCTTTCTGACTGAGCTCCTCTCTACCCTGAATACAAGAGACGCTAATAGTTATGTGGAAATATCATCACCCCTGTTCAGCATGAAGAAGTTACAGAAGACGGACCTTCATCCTTCTGCAACCCTTAGGATTAAAGGCCCTCTTGTAAAAGGGAGGGGGGAAATATGTAAGAAGCATTCAAACCAGAGCAACTCCATTTTGAACAACGGCTAAGAAAAATGAAGCTGGGTCCTATTGGGCTGCATTCCCAGGAGGTTAAGCGTTCCTAGCCTCAAGATGTTTATAATTGAGGGAACAGATTAATAATGTTTCCTAAACAGACTCAGGACGTAACAGACCCAGGAATGTCTTGATACTTTGAGAACAAAAGCACTTCTAGTTTTAAATATGCATTGTATGTAGGATGGATGCTTTTCTTACTTTTGGAAATGCCCTACCCCGTCTATGGAGTCACTATTCATTCACTCCTTTACTTTAATAAAGTTGCTTCCATTTTGCACTGTGGACTTGCTCCAAATTATTCCCTGCATGAGACCCAAGAACCTCTCTTAGGGTCTGGATTTGGACCCCTTTCTGGTAACAGGTGAATCTACCATTTTGGGGTCTGTAGGATGGCAGGCCTCTTCTCACAGCTCCACTAGGCAGTGCCCCACTGGGGACTTTATATGGAGGCTCTAACCCCACATCTCCCCACCACACCATCCTAGTTAGAGTTTCTCTGGGTTTTGTATACATTTTCTGAAATCTAGGTGGAGGTTCCTAAGCCTCACTGTGCACCTGCAGGCTTAACACCATGTGGAAGTTGCCAAGGCTTACAGTTTGCAGCCTTAGAAGCAGCAGCCCAAGTTGTACCTTGACCACTTAGCCATGGCTGGAGCTGGAGTGGCCAAAGCTCAGGGCATCATGTCTTGAGGCTGCACAGAGCAGCAGGGTGCTGAGCCTGGCCAATAAAACCATTCAGTTTTCCTAGGTCTCCAGGCCTATGATGAGAGGGACTGTCACGGAGGTCTCTGAAATGCTTCTGAGGCCATTTTCCCATTGCTGTGTCAGTTAGCAACTGACTCCTCTTTACTTGGGCAAATTTCTGCAACCTGCTTGTAATACTTTCCCTGGAAAATGGATTTTTCTTTTATCTACTGCATGGCCAGACTGCAAAGTTTCCAAATGTTTAAGCTCTGCTTCTTTTTTATATATAAGTTACAGTTTCAGGTCATTTTTTTTACTCAGGCATATGAGCATAGACTTTTAGAAGCATCCAGGTCAAATCTTGAATGCTTTGCTGCTTAGAAATTTCTTCCACAAGATACCCTAAATCACCTCTCTCAAGTTCAATGTTCCACCGATTCTTAGAGCAGGAGCACAGTGCCACCAGTCCCTTTGTTGAAGCATAAGAGAGTGACCTTTACTCCAGTTCCCAAGAAGATTTTTATCTCCATATGAAACCTACTCAGCCTGGACTTCATTGTCCATATCACTATCTATCTGCATTTTGGTCACAACAATTTAACAAGTCTCTAGGAAGTTCAAATTTTTTTCCTAATCTTCCTGTCTTCTGAGCCTTCCAAACCCTCACAGCCTTAGATTATTACCCAGTTCCAAAGCTGCTTCCATATTTTAAGGTATCTTCAAAACAGTGTCCCACCCTCCAGTACCAATTTTTGGCACTAGTCCATTCTTGCATTGTTATAAAGAAATGCCTGAGACTGGTTAACTTCCAAAGAAAAGAGGTTTAATTGGCTCATGGTTCCATACGTTGTACAGGAAGCATGGCAGCATCTGCTCAGCTTCAATTAGGTGGAAGGCAAAGGGGAAACTGGCACTTCACATGGCTGGAGCACGAGGGGTGGGGGCAGATGCTACACACTTTTAAACATGATCTCATGATAACTTGCTATTGCCATGAAAACACCAAGGGGGATGATGTTAAACCATGAGAAACTCCCCAGGACCCAATCGCCTCCCACGAAGCCCCATCTCCAACACTGGGGATTACAATTGAACATGAGATCTGTGTAGAGACAGAGATCCAAACCATATGACTCTGTGAGCATTAAATACATGCAGAAAAAAGAATTTGACAGATTCAACATCTATTAGTGATGAAAACTCTCAACGAATTAGGTATATAAAGAATGTGCAACTACACAATAAAAGCCATATATGACTGAGTCACAGCTAGCATCATAATCAACAGAGAAAGAAGATCCAGAACAAGACAAGGATGCCCTCTCACCACTTCTATTCACTATAGTACTGGAGGTCTTAGAACAGTTAGGCAACAGAAACAAAAGGCATCCAAATTGGAAAGAAAAACATTGAGTTGTTCCTTCGCAGATGACATGATTTTTTTTTCTTGAGACAGTCTCTGCCACCCAGACTGGAATGCAGTGGCATGATCATGGCTAACTGCAGCCCACACCTCCCTGCCTCAAGTGATCCTCCTGCCTCAGCCTCCTGAGTAGTTGGAACTACCGGTATATGCCGTGACCCATGGCTTTTATTTATTTATTTATTTTTTGAGACGTATGTTGCCCAGGCTGCTCTCAAACTCCTGAGCTCAAGCTCCATGACACTGATCTGGGCAATGATATTTTAGATTTTACCCTAAAAGCACACACAGCAAAAGCAAAAATAGACAAATGATATTACAGCAAACTGAGAAGCTTCTGCACAGCAAAGGATACAATGAACAGAGTGGAGAGAAAACCTACATAAATAGGAGAAAACAAGAAACAAATCTGAGGCCAGGCGCGGTGGCTCAGACCTGTAATCCCAGCACTTTGGGAGGCCAAGGCAGGTGGATCACGAGGTCAACAGATCGAGACCATGCTGGCCAACATGGTGAAATCCCTTCTCTACTAAAAACACAAAAATTAGCCGGGCATGGTGGTGCCCACATGTAGTCCCAGCTACTCTGGAGGCTGAAGCAGAAGAATCGCTTGAACCCGGGAGGCAGAGGTCACAGTGAGCCAAGATAGCACCACAGCACTCCAGCCTGGCAACAGAGACTCCGTCTCACAAAAAAAAAAAAAAAAAAAAAAGAAATTTGAAAATGGGCAAAGGACTTGAATAGTCATTTCTCAAAAGAAGACATACAAATGACCAACTGGAGTCCGAAAAAATGCTCAAATCACTAATCAGGGAAATGCAAATGAAAACCACAAGATATTTCCTCACACATTTCAGAATGGCTGTTACCAAAAACAAGAGATAAGTGTTGGTGATGCTGTGGAGAAAAGGGCAGCTTGTACATTTCTGGGATTGTGATTAGTATAGCCATTAAGGAATACAGTATGGAGGTTCCTCAGAAAATTAAAAATAGAACTACCACGTGATCCAGCAATTTAATTCTGGGTATATATCCAAAAGAAGTGAAATTGGCACTCCCAAGTTCATTTCACCATTATTCACGATAGCCAAGATATGGAATCAACCTAAGTGTCCATCAATGGATGAATGGATTAAAAACATGGTAAATATACAGAAAAGAGTACTATTGGGCCATAAAATGAGGGAAATCCTGTCATTCGTGACAACAGGGATAAACCTGCAGGCCGTTATGCTAAGTGAAATAAGCCAGACGCACAAAGACAAATACCACATATTCTCACTTATATGTGGAAGCTAAAATGATAGAACTTAAAGAAACAGAGAGTAGAATCATGGTGACCAGTGGCTGGGGTGGTTGAGATCTGGGAGGGCTACATATATGTTAATCAAAGGATATAAAATTTCCTTCAGATAGAAGGAATAAATTCAGTAGCTCTAACCTACTATATGGTGAATTACACTTAACAACTTATTGTACTGTTGAGAAATGCTAAGAGAGTAGCTGTTAAGTGTTTTAACCACAAAAATGATCAAAATGTGTGACAATACATATGTTAATTAGCTAGATTTAGTCATTCCACAATGTATATATACTTCAAAATATCATGTTCTACATGGTAAATACATACAATTTTAATCTTCTTTTGCATTAGAAAGAAAGGAATATTTCCTCATTTTTCTTCCCAGCCTACTGAAAGATGGGATGGGTAACAATCTGAGTTGTAAAAAAAAGCTCCATTATATTGATAGGGCACCAAATGTTTGCTTTGCCTTTCCTCTCAGCCCTGGCCCATAGGAAGCCAGTTAGTTACAGTGTCTATCCGCAGTTCCTGATGTAGGGAGATTAAAATATTTCAGTCTTTCAAGTTTCATCAGAATTCATTTTCTAAATTTTAGCTTAGGTTGAAATTCTTCCACAAAGATTAAAGACCCTAAAGAAATCAAGCCCCATGATTTTATTTTACACAATGTAGCATTTTGATGAAATTTCCTATATAATAAATGTCATAGTATATGGGTAGGTGTTAGGATGGTTTTAATTATCACTATTAACTGTTGTTCATCAAGTCCTACTAATTTTTCCTTTATGTTTAATGCATTTAAAGAAAAATAACTTTGTTCTGAGCAGAAGACAGTTAGCTTTGCTTCACTACTTAAAATTAAGCTGCATCATTGTTACCTATATAGATTTTGTACACTATGTTCAGGCATAGTATCATATAAAATTATATTTGAGACATTATATAAAGTAAGACATTATTGTTCATCTAATAGCAAATCTCATTTAGTCCAAGAAAATAACAGAAACATATTGTTGGATTATATATATCTTCTAGAAAGTGCTTATACCACTATATTCTGAATGAGCTAAAATAATAGATACCTAACTCTGTATAATGTCCAGATAATCTTGTTTTGACTTCCTAATTTATTTGCTTTCATATTCCTTGAATTTATTGCTCTTTAAATATACCCTGGAATAATTACAGTATATTTCATTTTGATTTTTAAAGAGGAACTTATACTTTTTGTGCTATAAAATCCAGTAACATCCAATTTCCAAGCTGTGGCATTTATGAGTAATTTTTGGTATTTAATCAGATTTGACATTTGAGAGTTTCTTAATTTTATGAGCACGGAAGTGACAGAAATCATTTATATTAATTCTGATATTAAGTTCTTACAGATATTCCTTCAATGTTATTTATTAAATCTAAAAAGTGCTTATTTAAAAATCTGAGACTATGTGCAAAAATAGCTAAAATCTCTTATACAGTTATTAATATTTTATTAGACAATGGTATGTTTGAAATAATACTGTAATACATTATTTCACTGTATACATTAAAATTTAAGTGTATTTATTTGTCTTTATTCTGCTATAGAACTTAACTGCAAGAAAAAATATTTGCTTTCTTTTTTAAGTTCTGGAAATGCTTTAATTGGACCTTTAATGTTAAATATCCATTTCAGTGAACAGATTCCATAGTACTGGACATAATATACATTTTTAAAAACTTACTTTTTAAAAATTTAACTTTTAAGTTCAGGGGTGTATGATGTGCAGCTTTGTTATATAGGTAAATTGTGTCATGGGGGTTTGTTGTACAGATTATTTCATCACCCAGGTATAAAGCCTAGTACCCGTTAGTTATTTTTCCTGATCCTCTTCCTCCTCTCACCCTTCACCCTCTGATAAATTATTCCAGTTTTATAAAGGATAAAACTTATCTGGTTTAAAAATTTTATATTCAAGAGTTGTTTAGGACTTGTGTGCCTAACATAAATAGTTACCTGTAGTGGGATTTTTAAGAAATCAGAGAGACCAGTGGGGTTCAGGAGGATATTTATTAATTATTTAGGTGCACTGGCCCAGTCAGATAAATATTCAAAGGACTGAGATTACAGATTTGAGCCACTGCACCCGGCCCTAAACTTTTTAATTATGTAGGTTTTATGCTCTGTACAGTTCCTCCTGTCTCCACTTAATTTTACCTACTTAGCCAAATGCCCAGTAGTCATTTTATCCTTTGAAAGTTTCAGGTAATTGTTCACCTTCTTCCAATTCTTTTTTGTTCATTAATTTTTTTCACAGGGTCTTTAAGTATATATGTGGCTCTGTACTTAATACTTCAGCTCCTCAATCAACAAACTGTTCCCCAGTTATTTTCCCTGTGAAAAAATGCATGAGACTGAAAGGTGCCCAATTCTCCCATAGACCGGATGTATACAGCTTCCTTGAATAAACAGAGAAATTGATTCTGCTAGTCTTAAAGAAAGTTACATTTGTTTCATTTGATTTCCTTGAAACTTACCAGCCCAGGGCCTGACAATAAGAAGCCAGCCCCTCAGACCCTATGATTGCCTAAGGCACCACCTGCTGCCTGGTGACCAACTCCTCTTCCTCACCCCTTCCCAATTCCTGTTTTTCCACACATGGTTACATTTCTTCCTGGATAGCCCTGCAGGACCCCCAGCCTATCCACTAACCTGGATGTTCAGAAAGGCTCTCTTGGTCCCCTTCCCTGCCCAGCTCTTTCTGTCCTCCTGCCTCTGCCCTGCCCTCACCCCTTCCACAGAGGCCCAGCTCCACGGGGCCTGGGCCTTTTAAAAAATCGCGGGGGCGGGGGGTGGTGCGCTCTGCCAGGGGAACCTGGGGAGGTGGGGCGGTTCTCCAAGTCCCCTTGGTCGCACCCCCAGCCGTTCCCGACCTTGCATTCCCGCGCAGCTTCCCTGCCTTCTCTGTGCAGCCAAAAGGGGCAAATGCACAAACTTCAAGCTGGCGCACCAGGTGAAAGGAGCTGCTGCGCCTGCAGAGGTTCTGGGACCCAGGCTACTGGTGGCCTTTCCAGCATCAGCTTCCGATCTTACCCGCGTCCTGTACCCTGTTCCTGCTGGCTCCCGGCTCCTACCAACGCCCTGCCGTGCTCTGCCGTCACCCTTCACCTACCCTACCCAGTCCTAACCGCACCCCGCCCCGCCAGCACCCTGCTCCTACCCACACCTGGCCCTGCCAGCACCACATCCTACCCGCGCCCCGCCTCGCAATCACCCTGCTCCTACCGCACCCCGTCCCACCCTCCCATGCCCCTCCAGCACCCTGATCCTACCCGCATGCTGCGCCTACCCACGCTTCTCCCAGCCAGGACCCCGCCCTGCCCCATCAGCATCCTGCTCCACCTGCACCCGGCTTCTACCTGTGCCCTGCGCCACCAGCACCCTGCTCCTACCCGCACTCTGCCCCTTCCTGGGCCTGGCCCAGCTGTCACCCTGCTCCTACCACACCCTGTTCCTACCTGCATCCAGCCCCGCAGCACCTAGCTCCTACCTGGACCTTTCCCCTACTGTGTCCAGAATTGGTGGGTTCGTGGTCTCGCCGACTTCAAGAATGAAACCGCGGATCCTCGTGGTGAGTGTTAGTTCTTAAAAGTGGAGCAGACCCAAAGAGTGAGCAGCAGCAAGATTTATTACAGTAACATGTAATTTTTAAAAGTAGTTTTAGACAAAATGTAGTTTTAGACAAATCAAGACAATTTCATTTATGTCACATAAAATTTCATAATCTTGTGCATAACACTTTACAATGAGAACTTCTGTTAACCAGGACACATTATTTTCTATGTTCATTCTTTTGACACATAGATTTATGTTTCCCTCCTAGACTTTCTTGTAAAAATGCCTGTTTTGGATTCCTCAGAGTACTGGTAAAAAGGAAGGCTTGATCAGGATATGGTGGATCTGAAGACTCAAAGAAGTGCCATGGCTCCAAAGTAGACATTTTGGTAAATGTGAGGAAGCGAGATTCAATGAAGATGATAAGAAATGAAAGGTGTTACCAAAGGTGGGTATGTGTAGCTATGCTTGTCACACAAAATAGGCTTTAAGTCAAAAAAGCACAAAAATAGAAAATAAAGGTCACTATAAAATGATAAAGGGATCAATTCAGCAAGAAGGTAGAACAGTTGTCAATGTAAACACACCTGACACAGGAGCCCCAGTTATTAAAGTAAGAGTTATTGGAGCAACAGAGACAGACAATAATAGCTGGGGACATCAACACCCACTTTCAGCAACAGACACACCTTCTAGACAGAAAAGCAACAAAGACCAGACTTACACTCCAATATAAATCAAAGAGACCTGACAGGTAATTACAGAACATTTCACCCACCAACTGCAGAACGTGCGTTCTTCTCATTAGCTCACAAAATATTCTCCAGGATAGACCACATTTTAGGACACAAAACAAACAAATCTCAAAAGAGCATTTAAAAAATGAAAATCATAGCAAGTATCTTCTCAGACCAAAATGGCATAAAACTAAAAGTCAATAATAAGAGAAATGTTGGAAACTCTCCAACTACATGGTATGTAAATAATGGTAATGGTTAGTGAAGAAATCAAAAAGGAAAGTAACAAAAACATTTCTTCAAAGAAAAAAAGGAAACAGAAAAAAATACATATAGTAGGTGTTTTTGAAGTAAAAAATGCAGAACAATAAAAAAGTTAAAAGATACAATAAAAGAAACTTTTTCTGAACTAAAAATTGATTTGAATAGTTTTCTTTCATTGGTAACAAAAATGTAAGGAAATCAGTGTAAGGAAAGCTGATGTCCCTGAAGAGATAGGATTTTTTTTTTTTTTTTTTTTTTTTTTTTTTTTTTTTTGACGGAGTCTTATTCTGTCGCCCAAGCAATTCTCCTACCTCAGCCTCCCAAGTAGCTGGGATTACAGCCATGTGCCACCACGCCCAGCTAATTTTTTTTATCTTTAGTAGAGATGGGGTTTCACCATGTTGGCCAGGCTGGTCTCAAACTCCTGACCTCAGGTGATCCACCCACCTCGGCCTCCCAGAGTGCTGGGATTATAGGCCTGAGCCACCATGCCCAGATAATTAGATAGACTTTTAAAGTCACAGCAGAAGAAGCAGGAATGTCTGTAACCGGTGGCCAAACAGTATTAAACTCCTGGGTTGTTTTGGGAGGGGTCACTACAACTACAGCCCAACTACTTTTATTATGCCAGATAACACAGTGCTGGGGGGACATACTGAAGTTGACAAGATCCCATGGGGGCACAAGTGGCAATGGCTGTGCACCAGTGGCTGGATATTCCTGAAAAATGAAATAAAATTAAACTAGTGGTCATCCAAGAAGATGTAGAATTAACGTACTGAAAAGCATTGATGAACATGGTCCAGCTCAACAGGAAAGCTGCAGGAATCATGTACCCGTTCAATGCCCATGCAGCCACTGACATCACTGGCTTCAGAGTTTGGGAACAGGTACAGAATGTGACCAGGCAGCAGAGGTACTCTCTTTTTAAGAGTGCTTTCATGGGCAGGCACGGTGGCTCACACCTGTAATCCCAGCACTAAGGGAGGCTGAGGCAGGCAGATCACCAGAGGTTGGGAGTTTGAGACCAGTCTGACCAACATTGAGAAACTCTGTCTCTACTAAAAATACAGAAAATTAGCTGGGCATGCTGGCGCATGCCTGTAATCCCAGCTACCTGGGAGGCTGAGGTGGGATAATTGCTTGAACCCGGGAGGCAGAGGTTGCAGTGAGCCGAGATCGTGCCATTGCACTCCAGCCTGGGCAACAAGTGAAACTCTGTCTCAAAATAAATAATAAAATAAAATAAAAAGTGTTTTCACATATGACAGACATTACCAATAGCAGTAGGTGTCTCTTCATTTTATGTATGTTTATCATATAAGTCTGATCTTTTTTTAGTGTCTTCAATGGTTTTCTGGAAAGACAGCATTGGTTAAGTGGCACAGGATGGTATCCCAGTTGTAAGAGGGTTGCATGATTCTCTTGTCTTTGATTTGAAAAGCCTAGTCTTGGACTGGGCACGGTGGCTTACGCCTATAATCCCAGCACTTTGGAAGGTTGAGGTGGGTGGATCACGAGGTCAAGAGATCGAGACCATGCTGACCAACATGGTGAAACCACCTCTCTACTAAAAATACAAAAAAATTAGCCGGGCATGGTGGCGTCTGTAGTCCCAGCATCTCGGGAGGCTGCGGCAGGAGAATCACTTGAACCTGGGAGGCAGAGGTTGCAGTGAGCTGAGATTGCACCACTGTACTCCAGCCTGGCAAGAGAACGAGACTGTCTAAAAAAAAAAAGAAAAAAAATAGAAAAGCCTGGTTTGTCACTCAAGAACATTCCACACCCAGGACATTTTCCAGTACTACATTCTGTTCAACACAATAAGTGCCTCACTGCATAAAAAACACTTTGAAGACAAAAAGAAATCTTTTTGTAGCCTTCCTGATATTTACAGTAATACTATTAACTGTTTATTAACAGCAAAAATGAGATTTTTTTACAATGCGATGTAATTAGGTATTTTTGTTTGTTTGTTTGTTTGTTTTTTAAGACTGAGTTTTACTCTCGTTGCCCAGGCCAGAGTGCAGTGGCACAATCTCAGCTCACTGCAACCTCTGCCTCCCCGGTTCAAGCGATTCTCCTGCCTCAGCTTCCCTAAGGAGCTGGCACTACAGGTGCCCACAACCACACCCGGCTAATTTTTTGTATTTTTACTAGAGACGGGTTTTCGTCATGTTTGGCAGGCTGGTCTCCAACTCCTAACCTCAGAGGACCTGCCCATCTTGGCCTCCCAAAGTGCTGGAATTACAGGCATGAGCCACTGTGCCCGGCCAAAATTAGATGTTTCTTAGTGTAACAAGGAATTGCCTTCCAATAGGAAGTTCATGTATTATGCTCATTTGCAATACATAATTAACTATGCAAATAATTTTTAAGTTTAGTCAATAACAAAGATTGTTTTGCATATGGTACTGTTTAATACCTTTTTTTTTTTTTTTTTCCTGAGATGGACTCTCACCCGTCGCCCAGGCCGGAGTGCAATAGCATGATCTGGGCTCACTGCAACCTCTGCCTCCTGGGTTCGAGCCAGTTCTTCTGCCTCAGCCTGCCGGGTAGCTGGGACTACAGGCGCATGTCACCACACCCAGCTAATTTTTTATTTTTAGTAGAGACGGAGTTTCACCATGTTGGCCAGGCTGGTCTTGAACTCCTGACCTCAAGTTATCCTATCTTAGCCTCCCAAAGTGTGGAATTACAGGCATGAACCACTGTGCCCGGCCAATACATTTTGTAAAATTTTGCATGTTGATTTCAGGCCTTTTATTTTCTTAAAAGCGGCAGCTGTTTAGCCTAATTCTTAGCAGTGGTTTGTTCTCTGGGCCAGTAGTGTTTTATACATGCTTTTTGTGATCCATGTTCAAAGTCTGAATTGCCAATGTTGCAGCTCAAATGTAAGCTTGTTATTCAAATAAATATTTAATTTTTGAACTTGCTCCTGTATGGCTGGGTGCAATGGCTCATGCCTGTAATCCCAGCACTTTGGGAGGCTGAGGTGGGTGGATCACCTGAGGTCAGGAGTTCAAGACCAGCCTGGCCAACATGGTGAAACCTCGTCTCTACTAAAAATAGAAATATTAGCTGGGCATGGTGGTGGGCACCTGTAATCCCAACTACTTGGGAGTCTGAGGCACAAGAATCGCTTGAACCTGGGTGGCAGAGTTTGCAGTAAGCTGAGATCGAGCCACTGCACTCCAGCATAGGTGACAGAGTGAGACTCCATCTCAAAAAAAAAAAAAAATTGCTCCTGTATTACCAGATGCCCCTTTTAGTGTTATTTTAGAAGCACTGGGAGGGTTTTGGCTAAAGTGCAATTTACCCAAAAACACTAGATTTTAGCTTTTTAGCTTTATAAAACTCTTAAATCTTTCATGGGACCCATTTTTTGTTGAATTAAATTTTACAGTTCTAGGCTAGGAACAATGGCTCACGCCCATAATCCCAGCACTTTGGGAGGCTGAGGTAGTTGGATTGTGTGAGGCCAGGAGTTCAAGGCCAGTCTGGCCAATGTGGTGAAACCGCTGTCTCTGCTAAAAATACAAAAATTAGCCGGGCGGTAGTGGTGCGTGCCTGTAATCCCAGCTACCTGGAAGGCTTAGGCAGGAGAATCACTTGAGCCTGGGAGGCGGAAGTTGCAGTGAGCCAAGATCTTGCCACTGCACTCCAGTATGGATGACAGAGTGAGACTCTGTTTCAAAACAAAACAACAACAAAAACTGTAGTTCTAGGATAAATAGGTGATCTAAAAAGGTGTTATGTGTGTTACTTAAAAACAGAGGCTTCCATATATATATATATGTGTGTGTATATATGTATATATATATATATATATATACATATATATGTGTATATATATGTATGTATGTATGTATATATATATACTTTTTTTTTTTTTTTTTAGATGGAGTCTCACTCTGTCGCCCAGGCTGGAGTGCAGTGGCACGATCTCGGCTCACTGCAACCTCTGCCTTCTGGGTTCCAGCGATTCTCCCCTCTCAGCCTCCTGAGTAGCTGGGACTACAGGCGTGTGCGACCACACCCCTAATTTTTGTATTTCTTAGTAGAGACGGGGTTTTACCATATTGGCCAGGCTGGTCTCGACCTCCTGACCTTGTGATCTATCCACCTCGGCCTCCCAAAGTGTTGGGATTACAGGTGTGAACCACCGCACCCTGCCGGCTTCCTTGTATTTTAACCCACTAAACAATGAGGAGGAATCCTTCTCATTAAGCACAAGGGCACTGGATCCTTGGGTGCCTGGCTTCCTAAGAGAAGCAGCATATCTTGAAAGTTTCTGACACTTCCTGCTCACAGGCACCAAAGCCTCATGTGTAAGCTTTTCCACTTCTTGCCAAAGGAACCCTCCCCCTGGGAAGATGAAGCTCCCTGGAAGAGGCTTCTTGGATGTGACTATCTCCAGGAACCAGCGGGCAACCTTTATGTATGTGTGACCAGACCTCCAGCTATAAGCATGACATGCAGTACAGAAGAGCCTGCTATGAAACTGAAATTGATTGGACATTTTATAGGAATTGATAGAGATGATGGTCCTCAAAGGCTTTAAATCTGTGATCTGCAAAATAAAATGTGTTGGAAACCTCTGGACAAATTTTTTTTCTTCTACTATATTTGGAATATTTTTCTCCCATTGTTAAGTACACCTATGTATTGTACAAAATGTCCAGGAAAATGCCATACAATAATGAACAATGAGCTATACACATTTATTTATTTGAGATGAAATTACACATTTATTTATTTGAGACAAAGTTTCACTCTTCTTGCCCAGGCCAGAGTGTGGTGGCATGATCTCAGTTCACTGCAACCTCTGCCTCCCCGGTTCAAGCGATTCTCCTGCCTCAGCCTCCCACGTAGGTGGGATTACAGGTGCCAGCCATCACGCCTGGCTAACTTTTTGTATTTTTAGTAAAGACGGGGTTTCACCATGTTGGCCAGGCAAACTCCTGACCTCAGGTGATCCACCTGCCTCGGCCTCCCAAAGTGCTGAAATTACAGGCATGAGCCACTGCTCTGGGCTGGGATATACATATTTAAAGTTGTTACCAAGCTATGTGCAACTCAGAGGAGCTTTTTTTTTTTTTTTTTTTTGTAAAGGAGTTTCGCTCTTGTTGCCCAGGCTGGAGTGCAATGGCATGATCTTGGCTCACCACAAACTCCACCTCCTGGGTTCAAGTGATTCTCCTGCCTCAGCCTCCCAAGTAGTTGGGATTATAAGCATGTACCACCACGCCCGGCTAATTTTGTATTTTTTAGAAGAGATGGAGTTGGCCATGGATGGTCTCTGTCTCCTGACCTCATGATCTGCCTGCCTCAGCCTCCCAAATGCTGAGATTACAGGCATGAGCCACAGCACCTGGCCAAGATTGAAATCTTAATGAAAGAAAAGCAGTTTGGAAACTTACCTGTTTTTTATTCAAAGCCCATGCTCTCCTTCCTGTTCATGAATGGCAGGCATCCTGTGGTGACTAAAGAAGGGCCTACCAGCTGAGGGACTCAGCTTCTGCAGGAGCTCCGGCACGTTCCTTGGAAAATGTGACAGTGCTGGGCCATGGTGCCCTGTTCAGAAATAGAAGACTCAGATTTAGTAAAGCCAGTAGTGTAATGTGAAATTTGTTTAAAAAATCCTTAACCAAAACATTTCATTTCATAAGACCGATGTATTCTATCTACAGTTTTTTACTGTATGTTCATACTTAACAGCATTAGGAATCAGCATGATTGGCCGGTGACATGCATCTGTTTCATCAGTTTTAGTGGCAAAGCTTTCCAGCATCTACAACTCTAGTCACCAAAATCAAGAATGTCTTTCTTTTCTCTTTTTACCTAATTACAAAAAAGGGACTGATTTATGAAAAGCAATATGTTAATAAATAGCACAACTTATGTTCATATCATTGCCACTTCTAGCCACAAATTAAGAGTCAGGATTGAGGAAAACTTACCTAAGTTTTCCCAGGCTATCTTAAAATTGCTTTTTTTCTATAAAAATAAATGTTAAATTCTTCTTTCGAGGTAGTCTGAATTAAGTTGCTGCTAATTAGAAAGGACTATTAGATCTTAAGATGAACTGACAACTTCATAAAATAAATAGACTTCCTTTCTATTATTAGAAAGTTCTAATAATGAGTTCTATTATTATAATAATACTTCTCAATTCTCTTTTAAAATGTTATTAATATCTTGGCATTTTCAGACTTAATCTGAAAATGTTTTAAGTATCTAAATAGACGTATCCAAAGTTTACAACAAGGGGGTACAATCATGATGGACACACTTCCTCAAACATGGGGGACCAACCCAACTCAGACCCATCACACCTTCAGCGTGTGGAAATGTTAAACTATACAGGAACCATGGCTGGACACAAAAATCTGTAGGTGTCCCTGACATAAAATGCCATAGTACTTGCCTGCAGCCTGGAAACACACTCCAATATCCTTCAAATTATCTCTAGATTACTCACAACACCGAATACAATGGAAATGCTATGTATAATGGTTGTTATACTTTATTGCATAAAGAATAATGACAAGAAAAAAAGCTTGTACGTGTTCAGTGCAGATGCAAACATCCTTTTTTTTTCTGAAACATTTTTGATCTGAGGTTGGTAGAAAACGAGGATGCAGGACCCACAGATAAAGGGGACTGACTGTATTTAACACACACACACATTTTCTTTTGCCTGAGTAAAAAACAAAATTGTACTTGTAACACAGCTAAAGGATGTCAACAAAACTGTTCTTCCCATTCAACCTCAAATTGATAGAGATGACCTTCAAAATCCACATAGAACCTTTTATTTCCTTAATGCTCACTACATGTTAATCATCACAACTAACAGTCAAATAAGTTGCCCTTACTAATAAATCCAAATTAAAACAACTCAGAAATGGCACTTTTATTTCTTCAATAATTATTAGTGAACACCTACTTTGTGTTACATACTGTTTAACCGTCAGTGACATATTAAGATCCATCTCTCGTATTTATTTTTATTTTTTTAAAAATTCACTACACTGAGGCCCGGTGTGGTGGTTCATGCCTATAATCCCAGCACTTTGGGAGGCCGAGGTGGACAGATCATGAGGTCAGGAGATTGAGACCATCCTGGCTAACACGGTGGGTGAAACCCCATGTCTATTGAAAATACAAAAAAAATTAGCCAGACATGGTTGCGGGTGCCCGTAGTCCTAGCTACTTGGGAGGCTGAGGCAGGAGAATGACATGAACCCAGAAGGCAGAGCTTGCAGTGACCAGAGATCGCATAACTGCACTCCAGCCTGGGCAACAGAGTGAGACTCCATCTCAAATAAAAAAAAAAATTCACTACACTGAACAAGATAAAATTTCACTTTCAAAGTTAAGTTCTAAAAAAACAAAATAAAATAAACTGTGACTTACATCTATTATGTCAAAGTCAGACTCTTAGTGAAATAGTTTTAATAAACACTCCCTCTAATAACCCTAATTTCCTCCGCAGAATTGATCAACAATTCCTCTGGCTCCAAAGAATAAATCTTGAATTCTTGCTGAGATCACACCGCTGCACTCCAGCTTGGGCGACAGAGCAGGACTTTGTCTCAAAAAAAAAAAAAAGTAAATCCTAGAGTTAAAGGAGAATCTGACTTCCTGAGTTACCACATTTTTAAGTTTGAAATATCCAGTTTATAACAAAAACAAATCACAAGGCACACAAAGAAACTGGAAAGTATGGGCCAGTAAAAGAAACTAAGTAAGTGAATATAAAATACGCCTGAGGATACTCAGATATCAGACATACTTATTAGACAAAAACTTAACCACAACTCTTAAAGGTGCCCAAAGAGCTAAAGAAAGACATGGACACTACAGGAAAATGACCTGTGAGCCAAATAAGAATCTCAATAAAGAGATAATTGTAAAAAGGAATAAAAAAGAAATTCTGCAACTAAAAATTAAAATACCTGAAATAAAAAAAAATTACTAGAAGGGGCTGGGTGTGGTGGCTCATGCCTGTAATCCCAGCACTTTGGGAGGCTAATGTGGGCAGGTCATGAGGTCAGGAGATCAAGACCAGCCTGGGCAACATGGTGAAACCCCGTCTCAACTAAAAATACAAAAATTAGCCAAATGTGGTGGCACGCACCTGTAGTCCCAGCTACTCGGGAGGCTGATGCAGGAGAATTGCTTAAACCCAGGGGGCAGATGTTGTAGTGAGCCGAGATCACGCCACTGCACTCCAGCCTGGGCGACAGAGAAAGACTCCGTCTCAAAAAAAAAAAAAAAAAAAAGGGAAAAATTTACTAGAAGGGATTAAAAACAGATTTGACCAAGCAGAGGAAAGAATTAACAAATCTGAAGACAAAACAATTGAAATAATCCTGTGTCAGAAACAAAGAAAATGGTTGCAGGAATATCAACTGACCCTAAGGGACCTGTGGGACACCATCGAGTGGACCAACAACAGTTTGTAAGAATCACAGAACAGACAGAAGGACTAAAAGAATATTTGAAGAAATAATGAAAATCTAAGAAACTTCCCAAATTTGATTTAAAACATTAAAACATTATAAATCTACAAGGCTTGGCATGGTGGCTCCCACCTGTAAACTCAGTGCTTTGGGAGGCGAAGGTGGAAGAGTTGTTTCAGGCCAGGAATTCAAGATCAGCCTGGGAAACATATTGAGACCCTGTTTCTATGAAAAAATCATAATTAAAATTAAAAGCTGGTATGGTGGTGTGCACGTACAATCTCAGCTACTCAGGAGGCTCACGTGAAAGGATTGCTTGAGCCCTTTCAGCCTGGGTGACTGAGTGAGACACTGCCTTTTTTTTTCTCCTGTTTTGAGATGGAGTTTCACCCTTGTTGCAATGGTGAAATCTCAGCTCACTGCAACCTCTGCCCCCTGGGTTCAGGCGATTCTCTTGCCTCAGCCTCCCGCGTAGCTGGGATCACAGGCATGTGCCACCACACCCAGCTAATTTTGTATTTTTAGCAGAGATGGGATTTCTCCATGTTGGTCAGGCTGGTCTCAACCTCCCGACCTCAGGTGATCCACAGGTGTCAGCCAGCCTCCCAAAGTGCTGGAATTATAGGCATGAGCCACTGCGCCTGGCCATGAGACCCTGTCTCTACAAAAACTTGCTGTCCCAAAAACCAAGAAGCTCAACAAACTCAAAATAGGATAAATTCAAAGGATCTCACTCAAGACACATTATAATCAAAGTATCAAAAGACAAAGAATCTTGAATGAAACAAGGGAGAAGCTACTTCTCACATACAAAGGATCCTCAGTCAGATAATCAGTAGATTTCTTACCAGAAACCTTGAAGGCCAGAAGGCAGTAGGATTGATTAATTCAAAGTACTGAGTGGGGAAATCCTTTCAACTAAGAATCTTAGATCTGACTGTCAGGGTTGAAAGGTGTCCACTAAAGTTCATGTCAAAAAAAAAGAAATAAAAAATCATTATGAGATTTATGCATAGAGCTTTTTTCTTTCTTTTTTTTTCTTTCTTTTTTTTTTTTTTTTTTTTAGCTCATCAGCTATCATTAGTGTTAGCATATTTTACATGTGGTCCAGGACAATTCTTCCAATGTGGTCCAAATAAGTCAAAACATTGAACAACCCTGATAAATGTACTTAACATTACTGAGCTGTACACTTAAAAATAAAAATGATTAGATGGTAAAGTTTATGTTACATATATTTTACAATTTAAAATTAAAAATATATTTAATATGTGCAAAACAGAGATGTACAGAATAAAGCAAAAAAGTAAGAATTCTTTTAGTAAATACTGGAAAAGTTGGTCTAAGTGAGAAAAAAGTAACCCACATGCAAAACTCACATCATAGTTATTAAAACTATAACAGTATTAGGAGAAAATGCTGGATGGTGGGGAAACCATGGGTGGTCCTGACCACTGAAGAAATGGAGCAGAGGACAATGACTGATTCTAATAGGTGACGAATATGCAATAATAGGTAATAAGATACACATAAAAGAAAAAAAGAACACAATGGGAGAATTCTGAAGCAGGCAAAACTCTTAAAATCCAACTCTACAAATAACTTACACAAATATAAAGCTGATACCTAAAATTCCCTTGATAATTTTATTTTTGGGACTTTTCCTTTTCAGGTAAGGAGCACTTTCACCACCTGATAGCACCATGCACCTGACACTCCCCGCAGTTGACATCAGTTGGCAAGGGGCAGGCAGGAGGCGACCCTCTCTTTTTCCTTTCCTGTATTTTTTCTTTCTTTTTTTTTGAGACAGAGTCTTGTCCTGTCACCCAGGCTAGAGTCCAGTGGTGAGATCTTGGCTGACTGCAACCTCCGCCTCCTGGGTTTAAGCAATTCTCCCGTCTCAGCTCCCAAGTAGCTGGGATTACAGGTGCATGCCACCAGGTCCAGCTAATTTTTGTATTTTTTTAGTAGAGACAGGGTTTCACCATGTTGGCCAGGCTGGTCTCGAACCCCTGACCTTGTGATCTGCCTGCCTCAGCCTCCCAAAGTGCTGAGATTACAGGTGTGAGCCACCACACCTGGCCATCTCTATTTCTTATACACAGTAATATTATAATAAGAAAGATATAAATTTGTTTAATATGTAGCTTGTTTCTGAGTTCTGTAAATGTCACTCAATAAGATAAGAAAGCTACTGATCTCATCAAATCAAGGACACAATACTGTTCCTCAGGTAGCGCAAACTTCATGGCCTCAAAATACGGGAAAGATAATATTTTATGAAATGGTGTATTTTAAGGCTGACCTACAGATAGGAATTTTTTTCCCAGGCAATAAAGCTTTGATGCAGATGTTCATTCCACATCCTATCCTGATCCTCAGCTGCCAGAGGCCAGCCTGCACTTGCCTTCACACTATGCCTTCCTTCATGGCTTCAGGCTAAGATTGCCAGGAGGCTTCTATAAATGTGGTCATCTTACGGATTAAACACTTTTTTTGTAAGTTTTGTTTGTGTTTTAGAGACAGGGTCTCACTGTCATCCAGCCTGGAGTGTAGTGGCATGATCATAGCTTTCTGCAACCTCCAACTCCTAAGCTCAAGTGATCCTCCCAACTCAGCCTCCTGCGCAGCTAATTTTTAAATTTTTTGTAGAGGGTCTTGCTATTGTTGCCTAGGCTTGTGTCAAACTCCTGGTTTCAAGTAACCCTCATGCCTTGGCTTCCAAAAGTGCTGAGATTACAGGAGTGAGCCATCATGCCCAGCTCAGATTATTACTTTTTTTTTTTTGAAAAAAAAAAAAAAAAAAAAAAAAAAGTGCAGTGGTGCAATCTTGGCTCACTGTAACCTCTGCCTCCCAGATTCAAGTGATTCTCCTGCCTCAGCCTCCTGTGTAGCTGGGACTACAGGCACGCGCCACCATGCCCAGCTAATTTTTGTGTTTTTAGTAGAGACGGGGTTTCACCATGTTGACAAGGATGGTGTCAATCTCTTGACCTCGTGATCCACCCGTCTCGGCCTCCCAAAGTGCTGGGATTACAGGCGTGAGCCACTGCACGTGGACCAGATTAAATATTTCTTTAGAAGATGGACTAGAAATGGGTCATCAGAAATTTTTACTTACATATGAAGAATTCCAATCTTCAAAAAACTTTTAGAACTCAATCAGAACTTGAGAACTTCTTTCAGGAGGCGCTGTGATTCAGTAACCAGAATTCTGCTTTAGTTTATAGTTCTATAAGTATTTCTGTCATTTTCCTACTAAATTACATGAAGGGAGTTGTCTGCATATGAGCTGCACCACCGAGCAGCATGCCTGTCAGTGGGAAGGTGCCTGACAATTCTCAGTTGAAATGTCCTGATCAAGTTTCCCCAGAAATTTGTGAGTACTCAACTGTATTAAAACGAAATATATTGTTTTTAATGACAAATAGTCACTAATTAGTAAAATGATTACTGTGCTATAATAGAACAAGTCCTTAGCCCAAAATTAAATGGCCACAGATTGAGACAAAGCTTATCAACTATCACATATCACATTTTGACAAAAATCAAGAAGACTAATGGATGATCTCTTCTTCTTTTTCTACTGTGAGACAGGGTCTTCCTCTGTCACCCAGGCTGGAGTGGAGTGGCACAATCACGGTTCACTGCAGCCTCCACCTCCTGGGCCCAAATGATCCTCCAACCTCAGCCTCCTAGGTAGCTGGGACCACAGTCGCATGCCACCATTCCCAGTTAGTGTGTGTGTGTGTGTGTGTGTGTGCGCGCGCGTGTGTGTGTGTGCATGTGTAGAGTCTCCCTATGATGCCTAAGCTGGTCTCAAACTCCTGGGCTCAAGCAATTCTCCCTCTTTGGCCTCCCAAAATGCTGGGATTACAGGCATGAGCTAAATCATACTAAATAAATTATATTTTAAAAGTAAAGTCAAAGGTAGAATTTAAGAACAAAGGAATTCTATTTCTATACTTACTAGTCCCAGGTAGACAAACAACATGGCCTTTCTGAGCCTCTTCCTGAATCATTTCAGAAGAGTGTGAGCCATGAGAAACCAGAGCTGTTATTTTCTGGTTGAAACTGACACTTTAGGCTACTGTTTTCATTTGCCTGTTGAAAGAATAACTTAGCTGTATTAATCATTTAAATTAAAATTAAACATTTTGAAGGGGAAAACATGGGGAGCCGACAACATCTACCTTACTCAAGGAGGCAGGTAATCAGTGTAAAAAGAATGAGAAATCACCATTGGAACCACAGGTTCCAATGTTTCCAAGAGGCTTCAGCAATGACGCTGAAACCAGCTCGTGAAGGTTGCCAGGGAATAAGATGTTCACAGTGCTTTGATGTCTCATCCCACAGATGACTAATAACAAAAGGGAAAAGCTACCTTCACAAGGAGATGTCCAGCTGATACTACCTCAACCAAAATTATTAAACATAGCATCAGCAATTGTGGGACAGACTCTAACATCTCCTGGTGTGAGGCGGTAAGTACACAACACTGCCTAATGTGAATTAGGCATTATTCCCTGTTTAATCTGGATCCACTCATGAGAACACTGTTTAATCTGTATTCTTACCAAAATGCTCAAACTATTCTAGTCAGGAGAAGAAAGAAGCAATCAGATGTATCTAGATTATGGGCCACTCTACAAAACAAAGAGCCTAGATTTCTCAAAATATTTCATGTATTGAAAGAACTACTCCAAAGTAAAAGAACAGAGAGACATGATAACCAAAGGCAAGGTTAATCTTTGATTAAACTGCAGATCTAAAACAAAACTAAAGAACATTTTGGAGACAATTAGGTAAATCTGAATGTGGGCTGTACATCAAATTACTGTATTACAGTTAGATGGTAGAACTGTAATTATGTAGAAATATGTCATTATTCACAACAGATAAATGCTGAAGTGTTGGGGTAAAACATGCTCTCTGCAACTTACTTTCAAATGATTCAGAGAAGAAAGTACTTACAGAAAGAGAAAGAAAATGCAAAGGTGGCAAATGCTAGCCACTGGTTGATCTGAATGAAGAATATGTAGATGTCCATTGTTTTGCCTTTTAATTTTCTGTAGGCAAGGGAAAGATAGGAAGGAGGGAAGGTGCAGGCATTTCTTAACAATTCATACCTGTAAAAAACAGAGTTAAAAGAAAACCAAAGGCTTAAAATTCATGTAAACATCCAGTGAGATCAATAGTAATTTTCTGTCAAATTTCTGAAAAGCCATTAAGACTGTAACATACCTGACTAGGATCACTTATAGGTAACTTAAAGTATTTTTTCTGGAGGTTCCAGTCCTTCTACTTCGTATGTTTTATTCCATCATTCCTGGAATTGCCAGTTGTTCAAAATAAACCTCTAAATGATCATTGTAAGACATTTCATCATCAATATCATCCTTTAATAAAATTAAGAAAAAATAAAACAGGCTCTAAAGTAGTGACTAAAGAATGAATAATTTGCAATAGAAAGGGCTAAGACATAAATGAGTCAATAAAATTAAGAAAAATAAAATGGCTCTAAGGTAGTGACTAAACAATAAATAACTTGTAACAAAAAAGACTAAGACATAAATGAGTCAATAACATTAAGAAAAAAAATTAAGCAGGCTTTTTAAAGTAGTGACTAAACAATATGTAATCAAAAATACCCATCAGACATAAATGACTCAATAAAGTATGCAATTATTTTTTTGGAGATAGAGTCTTGTTCTGTTGCTCAGACTCAATGCAGTGGTGTGATCTCAGCTCACTGCAGTCTTCACCTCTCAGGCTCAAGCCATCCTCCCATCTCAGCCTCCTGAGTAACTGGGACTACGTGCGTGCACCACTGCGCCTGGATAGTTTTTTGTTTTTTTTTTTGGTAGAGATTGGGTTGCCCCATGTTGTCCAGGCTGGTCTCAAACTCCTGGACTCAAGTGTTCCACCTGCCTTGGCCTATCAAAGGGCTGGGATTACAGGCATGAGGCACCGCACCTGGCTTCTTCTTATATTTGACATGAGAAAACTATTATAACTTCAGTCAATTATAAGTCATTATAAAAAAAAAATTAACCTCTTTGAGAGGACAGGACAGAAAGATCCTGACATGTTACCAAAGCTTAGGGTAGGATAAATGTGCCATCACAAATGAACGGGAAGAGAGCAGGCCCTTCAGAAAATGGTGTGGCAAAGAGTTACCTCTATCAAAAAAGTACAGAGGAGCCTATCCTAAGAGAAGTAAAAGGAAGAAAGGGAGGAAGGGAGGAGGGAGGGGGAGGGAGGGGGAGGGAGGGAGAGACAGAGAGAGAGAGAGAAAGACTGCAGAAGGTTTCAATGTTGTAATACCCAGCTCAGCAAGGACAAGATAAAACAAGAGCTCTCAGTCATGGTCTAAGCTGGCACTGCCTTTTTAAGAGGTTAATTTTCCAATTAGCATTAACAGTCTCAAAAACACTCATCACCTTTGACTTAGCCATTTCACCTACAATAATCTAGCATACTAAAACACTCAAAGATCGGATACATTTAGGTCAATAATTCTTTATACATCAATTACACAATCACAAAAAATTTAAAAACTCTTTTGGCAGCCAAAAGCTGTCCTCAATAAATGTGACACTATTTACACTTTCTATTTATACCACTCAGCTGGCCTTCAAAGCCATGCATACTTTTAATGTAAATAGCCCCAGCCTACTTCTCTGGGCTTATTTACCAATGCAGCCTCCCACAGATGCTGTAAACCTGACACAGAAAGCCCCTGGCTCTTCCCCAAACACTGCCCACATGCCTCACAGCAGCACGTTTGATGATACTGTTTCTGCTTCCTGACACGTCCTCCTTCTCCCACATCTAAGGCCTGGCACAGGCCCCATCTCTTTTCATAAAGCCTCAGCCATACCTGCCTCAGAGGTAAATTTCTGACCCCCATGATTCCCAGGCACGTTTTGGTGCTGCTGGGTGTACATAACACAATCTGAAATGCAGTTCTGCATCTCTTCTTTGCACTTGGCTGAGGTTTCAGAGGAGAGGCTAAATATTTCATGGCTCCCTCAATTTCTAAACACAGTGCTGTATATTGACTGGCACCTCTAGGTGACTACTTTGTACCCTAAATGTTAAACTGAGGGATGAGTGAAACCATATCAGGATTAATATACAGAAACAAATTTTTGAATTCCATCACTTAATAGAAGTGGCCATTTGAATGCTGGCAGGTAGGAAGAAAAGAGGAGGACAAAGAAACCCCAAAAGTTGGCATCATAACCACTGCCACAAAAAAGGAGAATAAAGCAGAGTGGCAAGGTAAAGACCAGGGAAACATAGGTCACTGCAGGACAGAAGAACCTTCCAAGCTTGTCAGTAATGTAAGTTTCTCATTTTCCAATAAACTAGTGTGGCATAGGTCACTGTTTAGAGTCTTGTCTTCAAAATGTTTTCCAGCATCAAGGAAAACAATCTACAAGAAACGAAATGGTGAGAAAACGCAGCACACTCACAGCTCTGAAGAGCACAGCATAAGGCTACAAAAAGGACCAAGCACCTTCTCAATCTGCAATGTGCTCAGTGTCTGAAATCACAAGTTAGGTGATGAAGGCCTGGTAGTTTCACGTGAATTAATAACTTTCCTTCTTGCCCCCATGTTATCTCCCTCACCTGACCCACCCAATAAAACATCCTTAAAAGGCTCCTCTCAAATTCCTTGAAAATATCAGGCTCCTCTCAAATTGCTTGCACATGCTTGGAGAAGCTCACAGTACAGTTAGTGCACTAATACACAACTGAACTTGAGCAACATGAGGCTTACAAGACAGCAAAGACAACAGCAAAGCTGGGCCCAGCAGCCATCATCTAAAGAACTCTTCACTCATTACATTGGAGCAAGTGATTTCTCTGGAACCAGGAACCACAGAACCCTGAAGGACACCCAGCTGGTGGCTAAGGATTCAAGGCCTGGAGTGAAAATGTAACATTTCCCTCCAAGTGCTTATTTCTGCTATAAACTGGTTTAGTTCTGCAATGAACAACTAGATTTCTAACTGATATTAATATTAATAAACTTTTTAAAATAAAGACAGGGTCTCGTTCTGTCACCCAGGCTGGAGTGCAGTGGTGCAGTCATGGCTTACGGCAGCCTCAACCTCCCAGGCTCAAGCAATCCTCCTGCCTCAGCCTCCCTAGTAGCTGGGGCTACAGATGGATGCCACCATGCCCAGCTAATTAAAAAAATTTTTCTTTTTAGGGATGAGTTCTCACTATGTTGCCCAGGCTAGTCTTAAACTTCTGGGATCAAGCAATCCTCCTGCCTTTGTCTTCCAAACTGCTGAGATTACAGGCAGTAGCCACTGCACCAGGCCATTAACACTTATATATGTAAAATACATACAGAATATAAACCACTACAAAACGTAAAAACAGTCCATCTTGATGTAACTTACCGTACTATGGATTTGTTTTAAAAATGAGGTAAAGGTCATCAAGAAAATGAAAGCATGAAAGAAGTCTTTTAAAATTACAAAAACTCAAAACTGAGTAAACAAAACTTTGGAAGGAATGAAAACAATTGGAAAATAACTTCAGGAAAAAAATGTAAAATAGAAACAACACAAGAACAATTTGTGCCCTCTAAAAAACAGAGGTTAAAGTCAGGAAAAAAAATTTTTTTTTTTGAGATGAAGTCTCACTCTGTCGCCAGGCTGGAGTGTAGTGGCATGATCTCGGCTCACTGCAACCTCTGCCTCCCAGGTTCAAGCGATTCTCCTGCCTCAGCTTCCCAAGTACCTGAAACTACAAGCGTGCGCCACCATGCCTAGCTAATTTTTGTAGTTTTAGTAGAGACGGGGTTTCACCTTGTTGGCCAGGCTGGTCTCCAACTCCTGATCTCACGTGATCCACCGGCCTCTGCCTCCCAAAGTGCTGGGATTACAGGCATGAGCCACCATGCTCAGCCAGGGAAATATTTAAAAACAAATTAAGCAAAGATTATAAAAGTTTTTGGAGTAACACAGTTCCCAAAATGATCACGATCCACATCAATCTGAGCCATGTTGACACCCCCACATCAGGGCCTTTCCTGGTGTTCGAGGAATCTGCAACACAGACAGAGGTGCAAGGGTCACTGGGGAGGCACAGAGGTGGGGGGAGGAAGGGCTCCCTGGGGTCGTGCAGGTCTTGGAGAGGTCCTTGGGTCCTGGAAGGTGACCTTGGGCCCCTGAGCTCCTGAAAGTCAGGTCTACTCAGATGTCAAGGCACTGAGCCCTGTGTGCTGCTCTCTGCTGAGGGGTTATCTGTCCACAGAGAGTGTCTGTAAGTGTCATGGAGGAAGAACTGAACCTGGGTGCTCACACAGGCACCTTCTGGGGGCTGGTTCCCTGGAGAGCAAAACAGACACAGAGAAATGGGGGAATTTCGAGGATGCCAGGATCAACAGGCAGAGTCCCATGCCCCTGGGCCCTAAGAGGAGCAGGCGTGCTCATAACACAGGGTGGGGGTGGTGACCCTGCCTTGCCACCCAGATCCTCTGTGCCTTCCAGACAGAAGAGCTGCACGTTGAATATGCATCGCTTCCTGGAGCACGTCATTGTTATTGCCTAATGAGACCTGGTCTTTCTAGCATCCCCACTGGACCTGTCTTTGCATTGTAATTTTTCAAATTATGCTTTAGTAAGATATAAATTTCTCATGTTCAGATATTCTAGCATAAAAGGGTTACAGAAGACTTACATTTGAAAGAGTGAAAAACAGTGTATACGTACACACACACACACACACACACATTCATATGTGTACCTTATTTCAAGATCGAAAAATACATTTAAAAAACAGAGGCTCCCTAAATCAGGCCCTCAACCCCTCCTAAGTGAGCATCATCCTGAAATGTCTTCAGGGGTTTGTTTTGTTGGCATTTGGCACAGATACAGAACCACTGATGCCCAAGCCAGTGCTCTCCACATACAGAAACCTCCAACCTCATCTTGAAAAATGGGGCCATGAGGCCATCCCAGAGCCCACAGAGGCTGAAGGACCCCTGGGACTGGAGGCCCCCAGACCCCCACAGAGGCTGAAGGACCCCGGGGACTGGACACATTTCTGTGCTTCTTGGATCCTGCCATGTCCTCTGCTTGATGCCAGGACCGACTGAGTGCTCACTGGCCTGCAATACTGGGCCGAGTGGGCTGCTTGCTTGTGTGACAAGGAACCAGGGGTGCCTCCATCCCTCTCACACCTTTCCCAGGAGGCCTGAACTGGGGGGGATTCATGTCAACCCTAGTGTCTCCTCAGGATGAACTAGTGATGCTCCCTGTTGGCCTCAAGAGGCTGGGTGGACGGAGCTAGGTCCCCCCAAATGAGATGTTGGTGAGCTGAAGTGTCACTGCAGACAGATAACAGAGTGCACAGCCCTTGGAATCCAGCACATGGTGGTCTGCCCAGCACCTCAGTGTCTCCCTCACTAAGCAGTCTGTGGAGGGTTCAGCCCAGCAGGCTCAGGGGCTGCTATGGATTGGGTGTCTGTTTCCTGGAGGATGTTCTCAGGGCATCCTTCACTTACCTTCGGAGGTCTCTAAAATAAACTAAAAATGTCCCAACAGTTCAGGGCATTCTTCCTGGGCTTCCTGGTTTTCCTGATGGGACAACAAGAAAGTGAGTGTAGCCATGAAGAACATGGGCACGTGTCTGCTTCCCTCATCATTCTGCCCGCTGCATACTCACACTTCTTCTTCCACTTTTTTCTTTTCTGTTGCTCCTTCCGCAGGTGCAGAGGAAGGACTTGCTGACATCTGTGAGAAAGAGAACAACTGTGCATGTCCAGAGACACCAGTGCAGGAAAAGTCCTATCTGTTAAGGGGGTGCCCAGAGCAGACCCAGATGTCACTGGGGGTCTCTCCAGCGGGGTGGGGTCCAGCTCTTCTGGCCCCAGCCCAGCCCCCTCCCTGGACCCTGAAGGGTTGTTCAGCAAGATTCAAAGCTGCAACCTGGGGGCCAGTAAACAGGGCAATGCCAAGGCAGTGGGCAGGAGGGCTGGAGAGGGATTTTATCGACACTGAAGACCCGAAGACCTCAACTGTGGGATGAGACCAGGTCCTTCAGGAGAACAATCACAAAAGAGGGAAAGAGGAAAGGGACCAAAGCTAAAAAAGGAGCTGATGAGTCAGAAAGAGGATGAAAAAGAGAGAGCATATAAGAGGAGATCAATTACCGCTGGTGGCTGCCTGTAATGGTGGAGTCTTCCAATTCTGTGAAGCAAGCATCAGAGTGTCCGGAGGAGCAGCAGTGATGGGGTGGCCATAAGAAGGAAAGGGGAGAGTTAGAGTCAAGAGAACCACTAAGACCCTGCTGTTCCAGGGCTGTGAGCCACCCCAGAGCCTCTGATGTGCTCATTTCTGGAGCCCTCTCCACAGCCTGTATCATTTATCATTTCTTCTGTGCTATGAGGGAGGGACCGCTGACTTCCCACATACTTTCTCAGCCCTCACATTCCATAACTGAGCCAAGGGAGGGGAAGCCATGTCATTCTGTTCCTCCAAGAGTCAGCCACCCTTTTCACAACGTTGTGCATGACGTGGAATTCCCTCCCTCCTCCTCCTGTAGGGCCTGCTTCTGTTCCCTCATGAATCCCATTTCCTTTCTCTCTGTGGACCTCCACTGGTCCTACTGTTCTCCAAAAGAAGAACATTGGAAAGAAGGTCAAGGCCGCACTGCCAGGGCCTCCAACCAACCCACGGATCGCACCCTGGGTCGGCAGCACCTCCCACAGGCCTGGAGTTGTGTTGGGGCCTGTGGGAGGCAATGATGGCCGATGTCACAGACACAGTGACTGTTCTATGCCTGGAATGATCTTAGAGACTTGGGAAATATTCAGCCCTCAAAAGAATCCCACCAGCTTCTGAATATTTGGAAACAATGGAACAGAATTCAAGGTAAAGCCCCTTGTCCCAGTTGCCTTAATCTGCAGGTGAGGCCAGCAGTTGTCAGCACAGAAATGACGGGGCCCTCTCAGGGTTTGCCTGAGCTGTGGGAAGACCAAGAGGGAGGGCACCTGGCAGTCCTGACACAGAGAACAAGCTGGGCCTGACTGGAGTGTGGGGACAAGTACGAGGCTGCTGGGCCAGAGAGGAGGGTGTGACAAGACAAATGACCCCTGTGCTAGCTGCCCAGAGGCTCTGCCCTGGGCCCAGTGGATTCCAGGGACCAGGCTACAGGGAGGGTGAGAGCCACTGCCTACAGCAACACAGCAGCCCCTCCACATATATCCCCTAGGATTCCTGCCAGCCACAGAGGGCCTTGAGCAACAGCTGGACTTGAGCCTCTCCAACGAAAGCCAATTTAGGTTTCATTCAAAGTCCAAGGATTTGGGATTGGATGGGACTGGGTGAGGAGTGGAGGCCAAAAATGTGCTCAATCATGTGTTGTGCCCTCAGGACTTCAGGATGCTGGGGCACACGCAGGAATCCCACAGGAAGGATTCCCCATGTCATCCAACCCAGGGTGCACCCTTAGAGCAGGAGCAGATGGTGAGGACAGGACAGGAAGGTGCTGTTGCAGGTCCTGAGAGTGTAGAGAAAGACAGTGGGCTCCTTTCACCTCCTGGCACACGTATGAAGGACTTTGTCTTCTGGATCACGTAGCACTCGTAAGGGGCTGTGTCCCACCACACACTCAACTTCACACCTCCATACTCATCTTGTGATCTCTATTCACCAAAAATGCTACCTCATCAAAACCCAGGGCTCTGGTGTTTGCTGTGGCAAAGGCAGGAATGATCTGGTCCTCTGCAAAATGTAATCTTTAAACACCAGAGCAAGAAATGATGGTGACAAACACAACTCGCACAAAAGCCATGAGAACACAACTCTTACAACTTTCTCATTAAGATACAAAAAAAGAAAAAAAAAAGAAAAAAAAAAGAAAAAGAAACCCAGGTCAGACTTCTATAACTGTTTCCTTTTATATTTAGTCACTTCACTGATCCCATCCTAGGCTCCAAAACAAGTGTAACCCAATCCCCAAGAACCCTCTCTCACTGGTCAACCCTGGAGTGTTGGTCCCTACCTGACCAGTCTATTTCCTCCTGGACGGATCCAGAGGTGGAGCCCATGTAGAGAGACACAAACATCAGCACGACTGCTCTGTCCACTGTGATTCTCCCTGGGCTCTGTGAACTCAGGGGCCTTTATGAAGGTACTGCTTACGGTTGTGAGCCTTCAGGTGAGACAGATGACCTGAAATAATCCCTTTCAACTGTTCACTGACACTGGCTCATAGCATCTCTTACCTCCAATCTGAGAACCTGAGATTCCAGCCTTGATGCACATGCACTGAGTTAGGTGGGTGCAGTGAACAGAACCTGGGCCAGACTCACAGCAGCTGCTTCCCAGGTGATTCTGGGAGAATGGAGATGCTCTCTTAAGAGTAGACATTTGGCAACTGGGAACTTCTAGCGTGGCTCTTGTGAGGAGGTTTTGAATTTTTTCATTTATTTAAATATGAATGGGCACATATGCCACTGAGGACCACATTGGAATGCACAGGCAGGTCTAAACCCAAAGATGAGGAAGATGTGACTCTCCCCCCTGGTGATTCCTGGCAGAGTGGCTTGCTGCTCTGATCTGATCATTCATGGATGGGTACTTCAGGGGCACAGGAACAAGCTCCAGGCCCCCTGTGAAGTGCAGGGATGCCACAACAAAAATAAAAAAGCCTGGTCCAGCAAAGGAGGACTCATAAACAGAAAAAGAGCATCTTCTGCAAGGAGAAAAGCTGAACCAATGTAGCCAGAGTAGAGATGAGGGGGACTCTTCACTGACTTCAGGAGTTCACCCTATTCTCCTGTGACCCTGGATCAGAATTCACTCAAGTTTCTAGATTACCATGAGAAAAAACAGATTGAAGGAGATGAGCAGAAAGCCTTTTCACACTGGCGCTGGATCTCAGCAAAGGGGTTGGAAGCATTGGAATATTACTGGGGCCCAAGATGGGCTGCCAAGGGCTGAGCTCTGTGATGACAAGGAATTAGGAGGACATAGTCCTTGCCCTCCCAGTGGCCAGCCATGGCCAGGATTCATCAACACATAAGTAAAACAAAACAGAGTTTGAGACTAATAATTCCAAGATATCTCAGAGAAACAGGCAAAGTGATGTCTTATAGGTCACATGGGAGAGTTGCAAGGACCACCTGGACTCTGGAGCAGCCCCTTTCCCTTTGCTGAGTTTACCTTGCACTGAAGCAGGATCCCTTCTCACCTCCCCTGAAACTGGTGTGGGGCAGGTATCCTGCCTGAAAGCTGACACTCCCTCCAGTCACACAGGATTCTGGGCCAAATCACACTGGCCAACAGCAACTACACAAGGACCAGCTGTCAGGTGACTCCCAGAAGCAGATGAAAAATAAGAACTGATCTCTGTCCCAGCCAGAGAGACCAGGCCTGGGAAATACTTTGTATCTGGCTTGACCCTGAAGTCCATCCCTGATGGTCATGTCCTCTGGGCCAAATTGGATGTTTCAGGAACTCACTTCTGTTCTCTGCCTCTCATTAATTTCTGATGGTGCCATTGCCATCAACATACAGGAAACAGAGAAGACAAGAGACAAGAAAGTAGCTTCTCTCTTCAGCCTCTTAGGAAGATGGGCAGACAGTGCTAAAGCCAGCTATGAAGTTGGAGCTCGACTCATTCTCCCTCAGTTGTAATATGAACATCCCGGCCACGCCCAGGTGATGATGTAGAACTGACTCTGCTGATGTTGCACCTTGGCTTCCCCCTGTGGCTTTGCTGCCCTCGTGCCTTCCTTCTGCTCCTCCAAATCGTGTTTCTTTTCAGGCCCAGGCCAAGGCTGTAGCCTGCTCTCTCTCTCATAGAGCCCACTGGACAGCTATCTGTGAATTCTTAGAGCCCCAAAGCTGGTAATGCTGATTTGTGCCTTTAATCATACACAGCAGAGGGCCCCAAATACCACAAAAAAACTGTATTCTAGAGATTAAAGATGACTGGGGGAAATGGCCTATGAGGAGATAGTTTCTGAGGTTAATAAGGGGCATTTTAAAATCACACCAGCCTCATTGTTTTAAAATGTGGGATAAGTATTGACACCTACAGAGCAATCAAATTCAATTCATATACAATATATTTCCACCAAACACATGCTCCCAAAAGAAACTCAATCCAGAATTTGGCTAATTTTATTTTCACATAACCTTAAGCCAACCACCTTGACTTGTTTTTTGCAAAGGCCTTCAGGAGCAAACAAAAACTTTTGTCAACAGTAGGTTCAATGGGAACTTCATGGAGCCTCTGCTGTAAAACAGCCACATTTGTCTTTCTCCACCTCATAATGCATGAGTCACCCTCTATCCTCCTAGGAAGGCAAGTGCTTGCCCTGCCACTAACACCCTAGGGTAAACCCTTTGGTTATCTTTTCATGTTGCTGTGTTTCCTGAGCAAAGAAGACAGAAACCAGAACTAGGCTGTGTGATAGAGGCTGAGCCTCTACATGACCTTGACATTACGTATTTTGGACACTTACCACATGAATTCAAAAAGACATGCAGCAACTCAATGTGCACAACCTCACCCCACCTTCAGAGAATGCAGTTGCTCCCAGGGACTGCAGAATGTGACCATGATGCTTTATCTGGAACAACCATTTCTCCCATCACAGCCTACATCCTCATTCATGAGAGGAAGCTCCACTCAGGCTGCCTGTCTATAGGAAGGCCAGTGAGACAGTGCCACATTCCTCATCATCTGGATTACTCATCAGTATGAGAGGGGTTCCCCAATATGTACCCTTTTGTATAACTCCTGAGGATTTCTGTAATGACAGAAAAGAAATTGCCATGAGTATCAGACCATGCTGTGTCCTGTGTGCACAGAACTTTTCTTCACTTAGTGACATTAGAAAACAAGATGGAAACCCGTGTTCAAAGGAACCCAAAAGAACAGAACAAATCAACTCATACTAAAGAAACAAATTTTTCTCAGAGGATGTTTCCTCTCAAGTCCATGTTGGTTGGCAAATAAGTGATTTTGCTCCAAAGAGAACAAAATTGGTAAGGCTCACTGCCACACAATGTGTGACTGATGCTGTCATTTTCTCCCACTGTCTTAAATCAAGCCTCAGTGGGGACAGACTCTCACTTACAATTCTCCCCAAGGACATTGTGTAACTAAGATATATATTGTCAGATTCTCATATCTTAATTTAATCCAGATAAGATAAAGCTAAGAAAGCGACAGTTTTTCTCAGACAAATCCAGGTGGCCTGATCTTCACATCCTCTGGGTCCCCCTCCTCTCCATTGTAACCAGACAGCTCCTGTAGTAGATCCCTCGTCAGAACTAGGAGGATACAGAGTGACTGTCAGCACCTTGGTGTTGGTGCTCCTGAACAATTCAGTAACATTGCTTGAGGTGGGTGTGGGAGGAGGGTAGCAGGCACAGGAGAGATGCAGGGAAGAAAGGGAATCAGGGCCCTTGGCTTTCTAGCTCCAGGCCAACTCATAAACATGAAATAGTCAATCTCAAACAGGGCCCTTCCTGCAGTGCAGGCTGTGTGTCCCTGGCAGCCTCTTAGGGCTCCTCCGTCCTAATCTGACCTGAGCTAACTTGCCCTCTTATTGATCCCTACCAAAGTCATTTCCTCCTCAGAATCCATAGGTACTGCTGCTCTGTATGTCATCCCTTCTAGAAGATTTTGTACTGAATAAGAAGCAACCTTTCTTAAAATAGGAGATTTAATTATTGCCAAAAGATTTCATTAACAAACTTTTTGTTATAAGGAAATTAAACCAAAATTTGAAAATACTCAATTATCCTACCATTTAAAGATGACTCCTACTTAGCACGTGATATTTATTCTTCCACTTTTCTTTTTCAACACAATGTGTGTGCACCATGGAGTTCACTGCTCCTCATGCTCACACTGACTCTAACACAGAGACAGTCTGGCATGGGGAGCAGTGAGCGGGGGCAGGGGGTGGATACTGGCCCTCTCCAGCCCAGGTATGCAGGAGATTCCAGCAGGGAAAATGGGTGCCAGGCTAACACCCAAGTTGATCCTTGAGATTTTCCCGGATGCTATGTCTAGGGATTGGGTTCCACAGAATTTCTAAGACTTGCTGTGATTATCTCACTAAATACAACAGAATATGCCATTGATTATTGTCTGCTTTTAAACAAAAGCTGAGGAATAACTTCACCACTGTAGACCAAAAGCTTGAGGACTTTGTGTTTTACATTAATGATCACACTAAAGCCCACTGTGCAATGTACCTACTCAAACAAACCCTGGGTTAGCTGACCATTGAGACCATCCAGTAATGATAGTGTTTGGGATCTGAATAGGTTTTCATTCTTCCACATGCACACAGAAGTGCTGGAATAACTTGGCCTAGCAAAAATTATACTAGGGCTTTGTGACAAATTCAGTGTAGTAGCGCATGACATTCACCTTCTACTCATTCCCGAGGTCACATGTGCCTCTTCCATTTAAAAGACCAAGAGCTTGGGAAATTCATCTCTACACTTTGTCCATCTGAGGACTGGGAATATTAAACTTATCTTCAGGTACAGCTGTGGTGGAGGATGAATGGGTCCATCTATGCAAATTGTGCAATGGTGATGGAATTTTTCTTGCACATTGATCCTCATGTTGTGCTTTGAACATGGGAGTATGTTTTCTGGGGAAATGCGCACACACTCCCAAAGACACCCACAATCATTCCATATAGACTCTCTCCTCTGTCCCTCCCAGCCTGATGTACCACCCCACCTTACATGACACTGTTGCTTCCAGGGATGACAGTACCATGGTTAGAGTTGTTTACTGGACTCAGTATTTTTTTAAACCAAACTTCCCAAATCTCATTTCTGGGAGGAAGCTCAAACTAGAGTGGCTCTTGAGCAAAAGCAGGCAAAACAGTGTCATCTTTGCAACACTAAGATTTTGAACCTAAACAAAGAGATGATCCCAGAATACTTACTCTTTTCCAGTGTGGCTGGGTCCCCGTGCATCTAGAGAAAAAAAATAAAATAAAATAAAACACCATGAGGGTCAGACCAGGCTGTGTCCTGTGTGCACAGGTCTTTTGTTCACTTGTTGATGTTAAAAACAGATGGTAAATAGTGGTTGAGACAATGGCCCTGATATCTAGAACACATTCCTGGAAAGGCACAAGAGTTTAGGATTTTCAATTGTCTTTGTTTGACAATTCCAAATACTTCTCATAAGAAGGCATTTATCTTGAGGAAAATGCCTGCTGACATACGGTCTGTAAATGTGGATGCCATCTGAAACAATTTTTTAGTTGATAATGAAATCTGACATTTGCCCACCAAGAAATTCTGTCAGTCACCTATAGTGTACATGGTAAGATGTATACATCTTAATTCAATTGTAACAGAGAGAAACCAAGAGAAATAAAATTTCCATTTCAGAGGAAAAAACATGACTTTACCATGTGAACACTTGTGGCTTCCTCAGAGGATGTTTGTCCTGGCATATCCTCCTTCCGGTCTCCCAGGTCACCTAGGAAACAGAGTCATTATAAGCACATGAGCTCCACTGAGTGAATCCCTCAGGTGATCTTGGAGCTTTGGACATGGGGCTGGCTTGTGTGGATAGGTATGTGGAAAGGTGTGTTCACAGCACAGACTCAGCTGCTGCCGGTCCATCCTCCATGGTGCTGAGGGAAGGCAAATGGTGAAGGAAGGCATCAGGAAGGCCACAGAAGACAGTCTTGGTCCTGTAGCTAAGGCAACCTCTTTTACATGAAATAACCCGTCTCGAACAGGGCACACCACACAGGGTTTCCCTGTAGCATCTCATGGCTCCTCCTTCCCAATCTGACTTGAGCTAACTTGCTCTCCCTTCTTGATCCCCTTGAGGTCATTTCCTCCCCAGGATCCACATATCCTGCTGCTATGTTTTTCGTTTCTCCTAGAACTTTTTTTTTTTTTGAAATAGAGTTTTGCTCTTCTTGCCCAGGCTGGAGTGTAATGGTGTGATCTCGGCTCATCGCAACCTCCACTTCCCAGATTCAAGCAATTCCCCTGCCTCAGCCTCCTGAGTAGCTGGGTTTACAGGCATGTGCCCCCACACCTAGATAATTTTGTATTTTTAATAGAGACTGGGTTTCTCCATGTTGGTCAGGCTGGTCTTGAACTCCTGACCTCAGGTGATCTGCCCTCCTTGGCCTCCCAAAGTGCTGGGATTACAGGCGTGAGCCACCGTGCCTGGCCACAACTTGTACGATACAAAAAGCTACCTTTCTTCACAGAGGAGATTTAATTCTAGCCAAAATATTCTATGTATTCAAAAACCTTCTGTTTTAAAGAAGACTAAACCAAGACTTGAAAATACTCAATTATCCTACCATTTAAAGATGACCCCTACTTGGCCTGTGATATTTGTCCTTCTGCTCTTTCTTTTAACACAGTGTGTGTGTGTCATGGGGCCCGCTGTTGCTCATACTCACACTGGCTCCAGGACTGGGACAGCCCTTCATGGGTGGCAGCAGGTGGGGGCGCTGACCCTCTGTTACCCAGCTGTGCAGAAGATTCCAGCAGAGGAGATGGGCACCAGGCTAAGAGCCAACTGGCTCCTTGAGATCTTGTTGGGTGCCGTGGCTTGGGTATCTGTGCTACTGAAATGGAGCATTTCTAACGTTTGTGGTGATGATCTCATTAAATACAATAGAATATATCTCTGAATGTTCTCTGCCCTTGACCAGGGGCTGAGGAATACCCCATCACTTAAAACCAAAGGCCTGGCAGCTCCCTCTGTGTGTTTCATATTAATGACCACACCAAAGTCCACTGTACAATGAACCTACTCAAACTCTGGGTCAGCTGACCATTGAGACCATTCTATTGTGGTATACAGTGCTGGAGATCTTTATAGGCCAACATACTTCCACATATACACAGAGACACTAAGGACTCTTTGACATGGTGACAAGTTACACCAGGGCCATGTGATAACTTCAGACTAGTAGCCCACAGCATCACCCTTCCACCCACTCCTGAGTTCATCTATGCCATTTCCACTTAGGAGAACAAAAGCCTGAAAAATTCATCTCTACCTCATCTCCATGTGAGGACTGGGCATATCAAACTTAACCTTCAGCTACAGCTGTGGTGAGGAATGAATGGGTTGATTTTTGGAAAACGCAGTGGTGATGAAATGTTGTTTTTAGAATATCAATCTTTGTGTTGTGCTTTGCACATGGGAACATATTTTCTGGCAAAAAGCACACAAACTCACAGAGACATTCACAATCACTCCACATTGACTCATTCCTCCATACCTCCCAACCCTGATGCACAGGACCCTCTTCTATCCAAATGACACTGTTCCTTCCAGGCACTAGACTCAAGAGTCACATTTCTTGACCGGGTTCTTCACTTTTCAAGGCAAAAGTGCTTGAACCACATTTCTGGCAGGAAGTTCAAACCAGAGTGGCTTTCCAGAAAAAATGAGGCAAGAAAGTGTCACCTTTGTCAACACTAGAATTTTTCCTCAGCATAGGGGTGATCCCAGAATACATACTGTTTGTCTCTGTGGCTTTGTCCACCTGCATTTAGAGAAGAACAAAACACTATAAGAGTCAGAGCATGCTGTGTCCTGTGTGCACAGGTTTCTCTCCCTCTCTCTCTCTCTTTCTTTGCTAGAATCTCGCTCTGTCACAGAGTCACGATCTTGGCTTACTGCAACATCTGCCTCCTAGGCTCAAGTGATCCTGCTCCCTCTGCCTCCCCAGTAGCTGAGATCACAGTTGCCAGTCAGCATGCCCGCCTGATTTTTATATTTTTAGTAGAGATGGTGTTTCACCATACATATCTTTACTTGGTGACATTAGAAAAGCAGATGGGAGAAAGTGGTTGAGGCAATGGTCCCAAAATAAAGCCTAGAAGACATTTCTGGAAAGGCACGAGGTTTTTATGCAAGACTTCCAAGATTGTTTTGGTTGTATAGTCACAATGTTATAAGAAGAAAGCTTTTCTCCTAAGAAAATTCTTTCTGCCATACAGTTCATAACTGAAGGTGTCATCTAAGAATGCCATCTGAGATCATTTCTTACCTGGTAATGAACCCTCACATTTTCCCACCAAAAAATTCTGTAAGTCATCTATAATGTACATGGTAAGATTTTCATATCTCAACTCAAATAAAATAAAAAAGAACCAAGAGCAACAAAATTTCCATCTTAGAAACATAAAGAACTTACCATGTGAACACCTGGGACATCCTTAGATGAAGTTTCCTGTGCCAGGTCCTCATCTTGATCTAGGAAACACAGAGTAACTGTCAGCATGTTGGTTCCACTGAAGGAATCCCTTAGGCAACCTTGGGTGCTGGGGGCAGGGGGCTGACATGTGTAAGGGAGGTGGGTTAAGGGCAGAAACTTGGCTGCCACTGGGACACCATCCTGGGTGATGAGGGAAGGCAAATGAGACCATCAGGAAAGCCACAGAAGTTAGGGCCTGGTTCTCTAGCTAAGCCAACCTCACCACTGCAAAACAGGCAGAGTTCACACAGGGCAGCATACGAATGCACAGCTGATTTTATGACAGTGTCCCATCACCCCCTTGTGCATTTTGAGGCCTGGCAAATTTCCTTTTTTTGTTGTTGAAATGTTATAATGTCATTTATCTTTCCTGGATCTACATGTGCTCCTCCTGCACTTATCATCCATTTTATTGGCTTTAAAATCAATACTGTGGCCAAAATACATCGTATTTATTATTTTAATAATCAAGTGCACACTTCAGGGGCATCAGTGCCATTCACAATTCTACGCAGTAAACTAAACATAATCCAAATCCAGATGTCTTACTTTCCACCTTAGGAAACTAGACAAAAAAAGTGTAGTGAATTATAAACCAGGCAATCCCCCTCCCCCAAAATATAACAATATTTACAGAAATCAATGTAATACAAATAATAAAGAAACTCAACAAAACCAAAAGCTGCTTCTTAGAAAAGATCAATAGAATTGGTAAACCTCCAGCCAGGCTAATCACAAAGAAAAGAAACAATGTACAAATAATATGAATAGAAGAGGGATTATCCCTGCTGATCCCGTGAACATTAAGAAAATAATAACAGAATACTTTCAACAAATGTATGCCTGCAATTTTTTAAGTGCAGGAGTGAAAGTTTATTGAAAAGTTTTGGAGTAGGAATGACAGGAAGCACAGCAGCCTTTGACAAAAACCAAGCAGGCAACTTGTGAGATTCAAGTGTCTATGCCCACAAATTTCCTAGCTTAGATGAAATGGACAAATGCCTTCAAAGGGAGAAACTACCATAACCACCCAAAGGCAAGATAGATAATCTGAGTAGGCCTCTATCATTACAGAATTTAATCAGTAAGTAATAACTTTAAAAAAAATGCTCACATAATTGTACTGGTGAATTCTGCCTAAAATAATGGAAGATATAGTCTTACCAGCAAGTGATCAAATTTCTACATATTTACCCGCTGAATTTAAAAATTATGTTCATCTTAAAATCTGCACAAGAATATGGGCAACTTTATTCATAATTACCCAAATTGGAAGCAGCTGAGATAGTCTTCAGGCGGTGAGTGAACCAACTAACACTGTTCGATGAAACCAATGGGCTACTGTTCACTGATAAGAATTATTAAGCTGTTAAGCTTCAAAACGATACAAAAGATCTCACATGTATATTGCTAAGTAAAATAAGTTAGTCATAAGTAGCTACACACTTTATGATTCCAACTCTATAAAATTCTGGAAAAGGAAACCTATAGAGGCAGTAAAATCATCCACGGTTTTCAGGAATCCTCAGAAAAGGAGAGGAATTAGTAGGTGCAGCTCTGGTCATGTTTAGGATGTGAAATTATTCCGTCAGGGTGACAAAGGACATGGTCAGTTTGTCAAAACCCATAGACTGGACAACACAGAGTGAACCTTGATGCTAACCCTAGACTTCTGTTAATAAGAATGTATCACTATTGGCTCAGTCACTGATGTCACTTAAGTCAGCTTAAGGAGATTTTGGGCTGAGACGATGGGGTTTTCTAGATATACAATCATGTCATCTGCAAACAGGGACAATTTGACTTCCTCTTTTCCTAATTGAATACCCTTTATTTCCTTCTCCTGCCTGATTGTCCTGGCCAGAACTTCCAACACTATGTTGAATAGGAGTGGTGAAAGAGGGCATCCCTGCCTTGTGCCAGTTTTCCAAGGGAATGCTTCCAGTTTTGGCCCATTCAGTATGATATCAGCTGTGGGTTTCTCATAGATAGCTCTTATTATTTTGAGGTATGTCCCATCAATACCTAATTTATTGAGAGTTTTTAGCATGAAGCGTTGTTGAATTTTGTCAAAGGCCTTTTTTGCATCTATTGAGATAATCATGGGGTTTTTGTCTTTGGTTCTGTTTATATGCTGGATTATATTTATTGATTTGTGTATGTTGAACCAGCCTTGCACCCCAGGGATGAAGCCCACTTGATCATGGTGGATAAGCTTTTTGGTGTGCTGCTGGATTCGGTTTGCCAGTATTTTATTGAAGATTTTTGCATCAATGTTCATCAAGGATATTGGTCTGAAATTCTCTTTTTTGATTGTGTCTCTGCCAGGCTTTGGTATCAGGATGATGCTGGCCTCATAAAATGTGTTAGGGAGGATTCCCTCTTTTTCTATCGATTGGAATAGTTTCAGAAGGAATGGTACCATTTCCTCCTTGTACCTCTGGTAGAATTTGGTTGTGAATCCATCTGGTCCTGGACTGTTTTTGGATGGTAAGCTATTGATTATTGCCACAATTTCAGAGCCTGTTATTGGTCTATTCAGCTATTCAACTTCCTCCTGGTTTAGTCTTGGGAGGGTGTATTTGTGGAGGAATTTATCCATTTCTTCTAGATTTTCTAGTTTATTTGCATAGAGGTGTTTGTAGTATTCTCTGATGGTAGATTGTATTTCTGTGGGATCGGTGGTGATATCCCCTTTATCATTTTTTATTGCGACTATTTGATTCTTCTCTCTTTTCTTCTTTATTAGTCTTGCTAGCGGTCTATCAATTTTGTTGATCTTTTCAAAAAACCAGCTCCTGGATTCACCAATTTTTTGAAGGGATTTTGTGTCTCTATTTCCTTCAGTTCTGCTCTGATTTTAGTTATTTCTTGCCGTCTGCTAGCTTTTGAATGTGTTTGCTCTTGCTTTTCTAGTTCTTTTAATTGTGATGTTAGAGTGTCAATTTTGGATCTTTCCTGCTTTCTCTTGTGGGCATTTAGTGCTATACATTTCCCTCTACACACTGCTTTGAATGTGTCCCAGAGATTCTGGTATGTTGTGTCTTTGTTCTCATTGGTTTTAAAGAACATCTTTATTTCTGCCTTCATTTTGTTATGTACCCAGTAGTCATTCAGGAGCAGGTTGTTCAGTTTCCATGTAGTTGAGCGGTTTTGAGTGACTTTCTTAACCCTGAGTTCTAGGTTGAATGCACTGTGGTCTGAGGGACAGTTTGTTATAATTTCTGTTCTTTTACATTTGCTGAGGGGAGCTTTACTTCCAACTATGTGGTCAATTTTGGAATAGGTGTGGTGTGGTGCTGAAAAAAATGTATATTCTGTTGATTTGGGGCGGAGAGTTCTGTAGATGTCTATTAGATCCGCTTGGTGCAGAGCTGAGTTCAATTCCTGGGTGTCCTTGTTAACTTTCTGTCTCGTTGATCTGTCTAATGTTGACAGTGGGGTGTTAAAATCTCCCATTATTATATTGTGGGAATCTAAGTCTCTTCATAGGTCACTCAGGACTTGCTTTATGAATCTGGGTGCTCCTGTATTGGGTGCATATATATTTAGGATAGTTAGCTCTTCTTGTTGAATTGATCCCTTTACTATTATGTAATGGCCTTCTTTGTCTCTTTTGATCTTTGTTGGTTTAAAGTCTATTTATCAGAGACTAGGATTGCAACCCCTGCCCTTTTTTGTTTTCCATTTGCTTGGTATATCTTCCTCCATCCCTTTATTTTGAGTTTATGTGTGTCTCTGCACGTGAGATGGCTTTCCTGAATACAGCACACTGATGGGTCTTGAATCCTTATCCAATTTGCCAGTCTGTGTTTTTTATTGGAGCATTTAGTCCATTTACATTGAAAGTTAATATTGTTATGTGTGAATTTGATCCTGTCATTATGATGTTAGCTGGTTATTTTGCTCGTTAGTTGATGCAGTTTCTTCCTAGCCTCGATGGTCTTTACAATTTGGCATGTTTTTGCAGTGGCTGGTACCGATTGTTCCTTTCCATGTTTAGTGCTTCCTTCAGGAGCTCTTTTAGGGCAGGCCTGGTGGTGACAAAGTCTCTCAGCATTTGCTTGCCTGTAAAGTATTTTATTTCTCCTTCACTTATGAAGCTTAGTTTGCCTGGATATGAAATCCTGGGTTGAAAATTCTTTTCTTTAAGAATGTTGAATATTGGCCCCCACTCTCTTCTTGCTTGTAGAGTTTCTGCCGAGAGACCCGCTGTTAGTCTGATGGGCTTCCCTTTGTGGGTAACCCGACCTTTCTCTCTGGTCACCCTTAACATTTTTTCCTTCATTTCAACTTTGGTGAAACTGACAACTATGTGTCTTGGAGTTGCTCTTCTCGAGGAGTATCTTTGTGGTGTTCTCTGTATTTCCTGACTCTGAATGTTGGCTTGCCTTGCTAATTGGGAAAGCTTTCCTGGATAATATCTTGCAGAGTGTTTTCCAACTTGGTTCCATTCTCCTGGTCACTTTCAGATACACCAAACAGATGTAGGTTTGGTCTTTTCACATAGTCCCATATTTCTTTGTTCATTTCTTTTTATTCTTTTTTCTCTAAACTTCCCTTCTCGCTTCATTTCATTCATTTCATCTTCCATCGCTGATACCCTTTCTTCCAGCTGATCGCATCGGCTACTGAGGCTTCTGTATTCTTCGTGTAGTTCTCGAAACTTGGCTTTCAGCTCCATCAGCTGCTTTAAGCACTTCACTGCATTGGTTATCTTAGTTATACTTTCTTCTAACTTTTTTTCAAAGTTTTTAACTTCTTTGCCATTGGTTTGAATTTCCTCTTGTAGCTCGGAGTAGTTTGATCTTCTGAAACCTTCTTCTCTCAACTCGTCAAAGTCATTCTCCATCCAGCTTTGTTCCGTTGCTGGTGAGGAACTGCGTTCCTTTGGAGAAGGGGAGACGCCCTGCTTTTTAGAGTTTCCAGTTTTTCTGCTCTGTTTTCTTCCCATCTTTGTAGTTTTTTCTACTTTTGGTCTTTGATGATGGTAATGTACAGATGGGTTTTTGGTGTGGATGTCCTTTCTGTTTGTTAGTTTTCCTTCTAACCGACAGGACCCTCAGCTGCAGGTCTGTTGGAGTTTGCTAGAGGTCCACTCCAGACCCTGTCTGCCTGGGTGTCAGCAGCGGTGGCTGCAGAAGAGCAGATTTTCGTGAACCGCAAATTCAGCTGTCTGATCGTTCCTCTGGAAGTTTTGTCTCAGAGGAGTACCCGGCCGAGTGAGGTGTCAGTCTGTCCCTACTGGGGGGTGCCTCCCAGTTAGGCTGCTCAGGGGTCAGGGACCCACTTTAGGAGGTAGTCTGCCCGTTCTCAGATCTCCAGCTGTGTGCTGGGAGAACTACTACTCTCTGCAAAGCTGTCAGACAGGGACATTTAAGTCTGCAGAGGTTACTGCTGACTTTTTGTTTGTCTGTGCCCTGCCCCCAGAGGTGGAGCATACAGAGGCAGGCAGGCCTCCTTAAGCTGTGGTGGGCTACCCAGTTCGAGCTTCCTGGCTGCTTTGTTTATTTAAGCAAGCCTGGGCAATGGCGGGCACCCCTCCCCCAGCCTCGCTGCCGCCTTGCAGTTTGATCTGTCTGCTGTGGTAGCAATAAGTGAGACTCCGTGGGCGTAGGACCTTCCAAGCCAGGTGTGGGACACAATCTCCTGGTGTGCCGTTTTCCAAGCCCATTGGAAAAGCTCAGTATTAAGGTGGGAGTGACCCGATTTTCCAGGTGACGTCTGACACCCATTTCTTTGACTAGGAAAGGGAACTCCCTGACCCCTTGCGCTTCCGGAGTGAGGTAATGCCTTGCCCTGCTTCGGCTCGGCTTGCGCGCGGCGCGCTAAACCGACTGTCCTGCACCCACTGTTTGGCACTCCCTAGTGAGATGAACCCGGTACCTCAGATGGAAATGCAGAAATCTCCGGTCTTCTGTGTCGCTCACGCTGGGAGCTGTAGACCAGAGCTGTTCCTATTCGGCCATCTTGGCTCCACCCCCGCGCCCCCCCCCCCACCCCCAGGTGATTTTCATGTTGAATTGCAAGTTCAAAGAAGCAGCTTCAATCCTGCTGGGGCTTCTCCCACCTTTTTCCCTGCCCCAGTAGATAGCACTTGAGAGCAGTGGGATGTAGATAGGTTCTTTGCCATGCAGTTCCTTTGTGTATCTTCATATATGCAACTATGTTCTGTGGTACAGGTCCGCTCATGAGTCTTGAGAGACTCACTTCCAATCACTGGCACTGAGCCCATTATTATTACTATCATTATCATTATTGTCATTGTTGTTAGGTGTTTCAAGCTGTGGGGCTTCCTCAGGGACATGTCTTCTGGAAAAATACCCTGCGTCTTTACCATAACAGCCCTGTGGAAGGAGGTGTGCCTAGGGCCCACGCCAGCCTGTGAACCTGTGTGAATCTGGCCTCTCAGTTTCTGAAGAGTGTGGGCTCCTCCCCCTTTCAACTGCCAAGCACAGATCCCAGCTTGGCACTCCTGAACCACAGGCCACAGCACTGGAGTGCCAGGACTTGCTCATGACTCCCTCTTCCTGATGCTTAGGGCCAGGTTCCAAGTGTGGTGAGGGATCTGAGGGATTTCTGGGCTGCCAGAATGCATTCAGGTGGAGCAAAGCATCCAGGTGGGGTAGCAGAAACTACAATGTATACATGCTTCTCCCACGAAGCCAGGCAGGGGCCATGTAAGAGGCTGGTGGACAGGCATGCCTACAGGATAGACAGGTCCCAGTCCTGCGGGTAAGCAGGCCTTGCTTTCTCCCTGCATTTTAGCTGGGGCCAAAGCCTCTGAGAGGGATAGGCAGCCCCGGAGGTGGGACTTTATGGTTGAGCTCCACCAGACCTGCTATTTTTAGACTATGCTAAAAAGTCCTGGCTCTGTGCCTGCTACAGCTCCATCTCCATCTACTCTCCAGGGAGATCTCCTTGCCAACTGACATGTCCATGGGGGTGTGGAGCTTCCTGCAGCCAGGATCCCAATGGTCTGCAGCGAGAGCGAGCAGTCTCCCAGTCCCTTTACTCACTTCTTCCCCACCTGCCACTCAGGGCCAAAAAGCAGTCATAGCGTTCAGGCATCCCATAAGGGCACCCCAGCTTCCTTGCTCTTCAGTCTTAGAAAATGCATCTTTTCTCCATCCACACTATGCATTTTCTCTCAAAATATCTATTCAAACTGTGTTGATATAGTCAAAATTGTGGTCTTTCTCTCTGGGAGCAGCACTTCCTGGCTGCATCCAGTAAGCCATCTTGGAAACTCTCTTAAAAGTACTAATGTGGCAATTTCTCCTGAAATTATCTAAAATGCAATGCAATCCCAATCAAAAGCCCAATAACTTTTTTTAAATGGAAACAGAAACTAACATTCTAAAATTCATGTGAAATCTCAAGGAACCAAGAATAGTCAAAACAATCGCAAAAAAAAGAGGTAAAAATGTTCAAAGCTCTAATTTCATAATGAGAAATTTCCTAACGTCAAAAGTTACTCACAGTCCTGTTACTCAAAACAGTGTGGTACTGGGATAGAGACTACAAACAAATGAAATAAAATAGAGCCCAGAAAGGTATCCTAACATATATGATAAAATAGTTTAATAAGTTGCCAGGGTTATTCAGTGGGAAAAGAAAGTCTTCAGAAAAAAAAAAAATTGCTTGGAAAACTAGATATTCACATAATGAAGTACAAAATTGGACTTATACCTTACACTGTATACAAAATGAAATCGAAATGCATCAAAAACCTAAAAGAAAAACTTAAACCTGAACAACTATTAAAAGAAAAGATAGGGCAAAATATTCATACCATTAGATGTGGGAATAATTTCTTGCATATGACGCAAGCTCAGTCAACAACAAAATAGATACATGACTTCATCAATAGTGAATTTGTCTCTCAGAGGACACTATCAATAGAGTAACAGGACAACTCTGAATAACAGAACATACTCCATAACAATACTCTAATAATACATCTGGCAAGGTATTAATATAGGGAAAATATGAGGAAAAAAGGTTTGAAAATCTTCAACACTCTTCATGATAAAAACATTAAATAAACTGGAAATAGAAAAGATATTGTAAGACATCTATAAAAACCCCACAGCTAACATCATACTTGATGTTGAAAGAGAAAATGCTTTCTCCCTAAGATCAGAAATAAGACAAAGATGTCTGTTCTCACGACTTCTATTCGACATGGTAAAAAAAGGTGTTAGCTAGGAAATTAGGCAAGAACATAAAAGTATTAGTATTTTAAAGCAAATACACACATAGCACCCAGGCATAAATACAAAAGCAGACTTTTCACTGCACATAAAGGTGGATACACGCAGACAAAGACACACAAGCTTGCTAACTGTCAGAGTTGGCAGCTGAAAGACACAAATAAATGCTCAGAGAGACACCCAGTTTAGACCTCTGCTCTCTTTACCATACTCTCCTCCCACATTAGCAGTAACCACTGTCTTACACATTGTTTATTTTACTTGTATTATATATTTATTCTTTCCTAGAATATCAGCTTCAAGTGGGCAGAATTATTTGTTTTGTTTTAGTCACTACAGCACCTCCTGGAACATCTGCTACACAGGGCAAGATTAATACATAATAATTCACTGGGCTCAAATTCACACAACTATAGACAGTGCTATTCCATGAACCTCATCATAAGCCCACATAAACTTGATTTGCACAAAATGAGTTTTTCTTAACTCGATCCTATGTGGCAGGGTGGTGTCTTCTGAACTCCAAACAAATTCCTAAAGGTTAGCTTACTCAAATGAATTGAAAATGTAAGTCCACACAAAAACCTGCACAAAAAAGTTTACAGCAGTATTAATTGTAGTTTTCACAACTTGGAAGCAACCAAGATCATGTATTCACCAAGGTCAGAGGTACAAAATTATTATACAAAAATCAATTCTACTTCTATGCACTTGCAATGAAATACCTAATAATGCAGTTGAGGCAAAAACAAATCCATTTACAATGGCAATTAAATAATAAATACATAGAAATTAATTTTTAAACATGTGAATGAAACTTGCGATCTGAAAACTACAAACCTTATTGAAAGAGGTTGAAGATCTAAATAAATGAGAAACCATTCTATGTTTATGAATCAGTAGGTTTAATATATTATGATGACAGTAACTCCCCAAACAGTCTACATCTAGTACAATTAGATTCAGTACAATTAGAATTCAAGGTGACTACCACGTAAAAACTGAAGCATTGATGCTGAAATTCATATAAAATTAAAAGGGACTAAGAATATTCAAAAATCTTTGAAAACATGCCAAATAAGAGGACTCACAAATTACAATTTCAAAATTTGCCTCAAAGCAACATTAATCAAGATGGTGTAGTAACGACACAAGGAAAGTCATTTACATCAATGAAATACAACTGAGAGCCCAGAGAGAGTAAAATCAGCAAAATGGCAAGAATGTACAGCTCCGAACACCTGCTCCTCCACAGAAACAGGGAAAAACAAGCAGAACTGTCAGAAACAATGTTGTAAAACCTGTTGAAAACCATCGAGTTTTACAGCAACCGTGTAAATACAAAATCAAGAAAAACAATGAAGAACAGGAGAAAAGCCTTGTGGACTTTTTACGTGTCCTTGCCCAAATCCTTCCCTTACTTGATGCCAGTCTTAAAAACAACATCCTGAGTTGCCAGTATGGGCCTCTGCTCAGTGGTTCCAGAGGGAAAAGAGGAGGTCTTACTTGCAAAGTATTGTGTTGTTACATTAAAATCTGTATTAGGGCTATCCAAAGGTCTGAAACAAGGCCCTCTTTTTTCTCTAAGTCAGAAAAAAATCAGTTTAAAAAATTGGCAGGAGTCACTTGGGAGTATTTTAAGGAAACTGAAAGCCAGAAGCCTCCTGGAGAATAGATTACAGATGACACATACAATAGGTCACATAAAGCCAAGAATAAAAAGCTAGGGTGAGTTTTTTTGTTTTACAAATTAGGCTATTGAAAAGCACCCAGGTATACTGGCAAATTGACAAAGCACTCTGTGCATAACCACGAAAAACACATTTTCTTAAAGACCCAAGAAGACCCTCTTTTTCAGCTCTGGCTGAACTTCAGGCTCAGCTCAGCAGAAAGTGAAGACTGAAGCAGAGTTTTCAACAGTCTGCCTATGTGTTAAAGGAAAGCTCCAGCCCAGAGCCATCCACGAAAGCTGGAAGAATCCGTCAGTTTGTCTTTGTCTCAGTTTTGTCGTATAGACCTTTGTGACACACAGATCTGTATGCAATGAAAACTACAAATTTCTAATGAAGGAACCACAAAAGATCTTAATAAATAGAAAGACATTTAATGTCCATGAACATAAAACCTCAATATTGTCAAGATGTAATTTCTCCCCAATTTGAGTTATAGATTCAGCACAAGCCCAACTAAAATTCTAACAAGTCATGGTGTTGCTAACAGAAAATTAATTGTAAGAGTTATATGAAAAGCCAAAAGACACAGAATGGTCAACACAAAAAAAGAATTAATATTGGCACTACCTAATATTAAGACTTTCCATAAAGCTACAGTAATCAAGATAATGTGATATTTGGAAAAGAGTAAACAAATACGTTAGGAGAACAGAACGGAAAAACCAGAAATAGCAATCATGGTATAGCAGTGAAAAAACAAAAAGGAAAAGAAAACTCAGAAATAAATCCACACAGTTAAGTGATCTTTGACAAATAAGCAAAGTTCAGTTAAAAAAGTAGTCTTCTTAATACATGTTTCCAGAACACCTGGATACTTATTTGAAAAGAAATAAATAAGGCATAGGCCCTGCAACTTTTCAAAAAATTCGCTCAAAATGGATCATAAACCTAAATGTAAAATGCAAAATTTAGAATTTTTGGAATATAACACAGGAGAAATTCTAGACATCATTGGCTTTGGCAATGAGAATTCAAATACAATACCAAATGTATAACCTGTGAATGAGAAAATGGATAGATTGGATTTTACTGAAATTTATTCTGTTTTATGAAAGATATTGTTAGGAGAATGAGAAGACAGACTAGAACAGAATATTTACAAAATACAAATTTGATAAAGAAATAGAGTTCAAAACACATTAAAAAACTCTTTATGAAAAAAACAATTAAAAAATGAACAAAAAATTGGAAAGACGCCTCACCAAAGATACACAGCAAATAAGCATATGACAAAATATTCAACATTATGTGTTTCTAGGGAATTCCAAATTAAGACAAAAATGAAGTTCCACCCTATAACTAAGGTAAAACATAAAACCCTGATACCGTTAAATGCTGCTGAAAGTATGAAGCAATCTGAACTCTTCTTCACTGTGTAATAAGAAATATTTAATGAAAAAAACTCAGCCATTTGGAAGACAGTCTGGTATGTTCTCACAAATTTAAACAAGGTCTTACCATACCATTCAGCAATTACACTCCTGAGCATTTACCCAGATGAGTTCAAAAGTGATATCTACATAAAAGTCTTCACAAGAACATTTGTAGCAGCCTTATTCATAATTGCCAAAAACTAGAAGCAACCATAATGTGCCTTTCAATATGTGGTTGGGTAGACTCTAGGATATTCATACAATAAAATGCTATGCAGAAATGGCCACATAGCATATGATTCCAAGTAAATAACATCCTGGAAAAGGCAAAACTATAAAGAAAGTAAAAAGAATCAATGGAGAGAAAGAGAAATTAAGAGGTGCGGCAGATTGATGCACAGATGAAGCACAGGATTTTCAGGACAGTGAAATTCTTCGGTATAATATTGTGATAGGGAATGCATGACACACAACTGTAAAATACAAAGAGTGAATGCTAATATAAAGTAGGGATGTTAGTAAATATTAATGTTTTTCTTTATCAGTTCTCTTCACCACCAAACATAATACACTGGCTCATCAACTGTATTAAATATACTTCATAAATGCAAAAACTTAAAATCAGGGGAAACTATGAGCTGCGGAGAAGGAGTACATGGGAACTTACTATGACATCTACTAAATTTTTCTGTACACCTAAAACTGCATTGAAAAATTGTCTATCAAATAAAAAAGCAAATAAATTAGAAATCCATGGAAGAGTCATAATTATGAAAAGAGAAAACATCACATGCAGAATAATGACATTTTCATAAAACATAAAATAAAATGTACTAACATCGGGATACATACACAGGTTCTAAAACTATGAAGAGAAAATTATCATATAATTCACAATACTGGTGTAATTTAGAGAGAAATGGATGGATTCAGCCTCTCAGAATCATTTCAAGTGAGTGTGTCCAGTGAAGGCTTCTTCCAAGCCTGACTGGTTGTCATTACACGAGCATTCCCTTCACAGTGGTACAGTTGACTGCAATTGTTTTTTACATTTACTGCATATGTAATATTTGTAGGAAGTGTCCTGAATAGAAGCTCAATACACAAATCTCAGCAAATTTTGAATTGCTAGCAACAAGCTATTGAAAGTCAATTTATAGAAGATGCCTATTAAAACTAATTTTCCTGAAGTCCTGAAATATGTGTAACAAACAGTTTAAAAGCATTATAACAGAAAAACTAGACATTAAAAGACATCAATGTATAATAAAATAAATGGAAAGACAACCTAAGTATTTAAAAAAAAGACTAAACATCACCATGGTCTAAACTCTCCCAAATAGATCTTCTCTTTTATGAAGTTTCATGAAATTCACAAACAAGTTTGTTTTGTTTGTTGGTGAACTAAAGAAAACCTACTTCTAAAAACTCAGAGAGCACAAAAATGTCTAAGAATAGCCAAGATGTACAAAACACTCTTAGGGAGTGTTATAGATTATCGAAGGGAATTAGTACCATTATAGAAAGATGTACCTATCTATCCCTTTCAGACAACAAAAATGCCATTTAATTATTATTCTATGATAACAAGTTATTTAGTAAACATATAATCATATTTGAGTACTTGACAAGGTAGTCCAACAGAATTTAGTATTCATATGCCATGTTCAGATAAGGAAACTCTCCACCCTAATATTTGAGCAAATCTATTTAATTTATCAATTTATCATGCTTTTCAACAAACAGAAATGTATTCATTTTCAACAGCCATAATAGAAGCTACAATTTCTTCCCCTGCTAGAATTCTTGAGTAAAATCCCTGCAATTCCATTTAAAATCATCCAAAGGAAAAGAACAGATGTCAGAAACCTATCACACATGCTCAGGGAAAGAAAAAAGGTGAAGAACTTTTAACAAATGAAAAATAATCCATTTTTTGAAAACTGACTGATTTTTTGCTCCTTTGGAAATACTGCATTTATCTCTCAAACTCCATTTATGAAATGCATTTTATATTTCATGAAAGGGAGAGGCTCAAATAATAGAACAAATCCTTTCAAGTTGACAAACCCAGGGAGGGTGGTGCTGGCTGGAATACAGACACTTCTGACTCCAGGGTCAAGTCAGGTCATCTCATCATGTGACACATCCTCCTATCCCCCTCCTGCTCACTGAAGTGCTCAACGACCACCCTCCCAGGAGACACTGCACTGTGCCTGCTGTGTGACCACAATGTATTTTGCTTAGCACGTTCTTCCACCACCTCACTGTGGTAGGTTTTCCTTGTCCTTTATTATAGTCAACCACCCCGTCCCCCCCCCACCCGCCCCCCACCAGCCTTCAAAGTCTAAGAAAATTCAGAAGGCAGTAATTATGTCTGTCTTTCCCCTCAGTACCACTATCCAACTCACTGCACACCAATTTTATTTCCAAGGAATGAAAACTGGGCTTGAGGGAAGAAAATTTTCATACCCCAAGGGGTTTGCTTTTTTATTTATTTATTTATTTATTTTTTGAGACGGAGTCTCTCTCTGTTGCCCAGGCTGTGGAGTGCAGGGGCGCGATCTCAGCTCACTGCAAGCTCCGCTTCCCGGGTTCACGCCATTCTCCTGCCTCAGCCTCCCGAGTAGCTAGGGCTACAGGCGCCCGCCACCATGCCTGGCTAATTTTTTGTATTTTTAGTAGAGACGGGGTTTCACCGTGTTAGCCAGGATGGTCTCGATCTCCTGACCTCGTGATCCGCCCGCCTCGGCCTCCCAAAGGGCTGGGATTACAGGCGTGAGCCACCGCACCCAGCCGGGGTTTGCTTTTTATATGAAGAGTATACCAAAAGATTTCTCTCGGTACCAAGGCATTTGGCTGCTTCCCTGAGAGGCTTCACCCCTATACCTCAGGCTGTCCACTATGAGATGACTCTACAGCTGATATGCACTAGACACTCCAAAAGACATGCCTGCTGTGGAAATCTGGGATCATCCCCAGACAGTTCTGAAGCCCAGAAACAGGCAAAGACAGGAGAGTGGCTGAGGACATATCACCCTAAAGAGTTTTCAAAGGGGAACCACAACCCATAGATATCCTGAGAAGGTGTCAATGCCTAGGGAAGGTAAAAGGAGGAGAGGCGCAAAGATCTCTTACATCAAAGTGTTGGGATTACTCTGTTTTTCTTCATGTGAAGTGTTCAAAAACATAAATATTTTAAAAAGTCATCCACAGCACTGTGAAAATAGACAATTAAAATGCTTACATCTCTTTGAAATGTACAAAAAAGGACAAATAGTTTGTAATGTGAGGTGGAGAAAGAAAGTCGACATTTGGGAATTTGGGGAATTAACTGGAGATGTAGTATTTTGCCGCAAGCCCTAGAATAATTAGACTGGAGGAAAATACTGGTGGATTTGAGACCCTGCTTGACATACATTTGGGAAACGCAGAGAAGAACCAGTTCCCCCGTGGAGTGTTGAAATAATCAAATAGGAGAAAATTAGACTGAGGTGGCTATAGCTCCGACTTCCTATCTAGGGAAATTAAAATGTAGCTAAACATATTTATTGCAAATTACTAACTTAGAAAGGAAAGGAAATTCAGGCTTAATCAACCACAAATGGCTCTGATCACAGAACGAGAAAATTTCTACCTGGGTAGTCCAAATAAGGCAGCTACATTACTATACCCAATGAATTACGGCATGTGGTTTACTTCTCAAGAACCTTACAAAAGCCTCTTACTCAAACCCCTCCCGGGGACTCCCAAACCGCAAACCATGGCTGGAGGCCTCCCAATTCATTTATCTGTTTGCTCGATTAAACTAATATTTGAATGGTGCCTCAGTTTAATTTTCAACAGGAGAAGGGAGAGACTGGGGACCCTCCGGGCCACAGCTCCCGCCATGCAGGAACCCCGCACCCCAAGTGGGGACTCCCCCTGATGAGCCTCCCGTGGTCCCCGCACATCCCGGGCAGAGGCGGGGCTGCGGAGGCAGAGTTGCCCAGAGAAGGGTCCTGATGGGGCCAAAGTGGCCGGGCAGGAACGAGCCAGGATGCCGGCCCCGCCGCACGCCGCAGCCGGAGGGGACAGAGGCCCGAGCAGCGCTGGAGGGGACTCGGGTCCCAGACCCTGGAGCTGACCCCAGGGGAGGAGGCCCGGTCCTGCCTCAGCCGGTTCCAGCCGGGACCAACCAACCGCCCAACCCCTTGGAAAGCCAGGCTGCCCACACTCACCATGTCCTGGCGTCCTCCTCTTAAATTTCTCAGTTCGTGCAGGTCACTGAGCCACAGAGGCTACTGCACAGCCATTTAGGGCATCTAGGCGCGAAGGAGACAAAGCAATGGAGACCAGAGGGGACCCGGAGCCAGGAGCGCAAACTCAGGAAACAAAGGACCAGCCAGGCGAGGAAGACCGCCCCCACCTCTGCAGTTCATCACCTGATGACAGTTTTCACCCCAGCACCAGTGATTGGATAATAGGGCTTCAGGCTCCGCCCCTTCAGGTCCTGAGTGACAGAAGATATGCGCCAACTCGTGGCCAGGTGAGGACAGAGTGGAAAGTTCCAAGCTGCAGCACCTGTGAGGCAGGACTTCCTCCTTCTGCTGAAGCCCGGCCCTGACTGTGGGACGTTTGCATTTAACCTTGTATATAAGGTTATTTTTATTTAGAAATTACATACATGTGGCCAGGCATGGTGGATCTCACCTGTAATCCCAGCACTTTGACAGGCTGAGGCGAGAGGAACTCTTGAAACCAGGAGTTTGAGACCAGTCTGGACAAGATAGTGTGAGCGCACCGCCCCCGCCTTTTCTACAAAAAAAAAAAAGAGAGAAAATATTAGCCAGGCGTGATCACACTCGTCTGTGGTCCCAGCTAGGCCGCTGTACTGCAGCTTGGGTGACAGAGCAAGATCCTCTTTCTCTTTCTCTGTCTCCCTCACTTTGTGTGTGTGTGTGGGGTGTGTGTGTGTGTGTGTGTGTGTGTGTGTATTATTCAAAGTGAAAACAATATAATGACAATTATTTTATTTATTTTTTTATTTTTTGAGACGAAGTCTAGCTCTGTCACCCAGGCTGGAGTGCAGTGGCATAATCTCGGCTCACTGTAACCTCCGCCTCCCGGGTTCAAGTGATTCTTCTGCCTCAGCCTCCTGAGTAGCTGGGACTACAGGTGCGCTCCACCACACCCAGCTAATTTTTTGTATTTTTAGTAGAGATGGGGTTTTACCATGTGGACCAGGCTGGTCTGGAACTCCTGACCTCGTGATCCGCCCACCTCGGCCTCCCAAAGTGCTGGGATTACAGACATGAGCCACCGCACCCGGCCATTTTATATTTATTTTTTGAGAGAGAGTCTCACTCTGTCACCCAGGCTGGATTACAGTGGTGCAACCTGGGCTCACTGCAACCTCTGCCTCACAGGTTCAAGCGATTCTTCTGCCTCAGGCTTCCAAGTACCTGGGATTACAGGCATGCACCACCGTGCCCGGCTAATTTTTGTATTTTTAGTAGAGATGGAGATTCCCCATGTTGGCCAGGTTGGTTTCAAACTCTGGGGCTCAAGTGATCCACCCGCCTCGGCCTCCCAAAGTCCTGGGATTACAGGCATGAGTCAGCAAGGGCTTGGCCAATGAGAATTATTTTTAAATTTTAGATTTTACAATCTTTCTGGCCCCTTGACTTTTGAGGCAGCCTAAACTTTTAAAATAGGCAATCCTGCATTGTAGCAATGTGCAATACAAGTAATAGAAGTAAAATGTGGCAGTATGAAAAATACCTTCTAGGAAAATTGCAATCAAATGACAGCAAGACTGGTCAGAATTATGCAAAGTACACATTAAGTCAAAACTGAAATAAGAGACAAAGAAGGATATTATATAATGATAAAAGTGTCGATTTACTGGGGAAACTGTATTAATAATATATACACACTTCACCTCAGGGTTCCCAAGCATGTAAAGCTAGCCTTGACACAAATGTAAAAAGAAATAGATATGCAAAAATACTAAGAGTCACAATTATCCTACTATCAGTAATGAATAATGAAATCAGACAGAATATTAACATGAGAACAGAGGATTTGAATAACACTGCAAACTGTGTAAACCTAAAAGACATAGAAAACACTACTCACAGTGAACAGAAGTGAAAAAGAAAAAGAAAAAAAAAAAGACACTCCACACAACAACATCAGAATACACCATCTTTTCAATAGGTCATGAAACCTTCTCCTGGGTAGATGACCTACTAGGACACAAAACAATTTTACTAAAGTTTAAAATATTAAAATATGGACTGGAATGGTGGCTCATGCCTATAATTCCAGCATTTTAGGAGGCTGAGGTGGGAGGACTGAGTGAGTTTAGGAGTTCAAGTCCTGCCTGGGCAGCATAAGGAGACCCTGTCTCTACAAAATGAAAAAAAAAATTAGCTGGGCATGATGGCACATACTTGTGCTTCCAGCTACTCAGGAGGCTCAGGTGGGAAGATTGCTTGACACTGGGAGATCCAGGCTGTGGCTAGCCATGATTGAGCTGCTGTGCTCCAGCCTGAGCAACAGAGCAAAACTCTGTCTCAAAAAAAAAATGATTAAAATATTACAAACTATCATTTTTATTAAAAGGGAATAAAATTAGAAATTAATAGTGGAAGAAATACTGGAAAATCTACAAATATTCAGAAATTAAACAGCACACTCTTGTGTTTGTTGTTTTATTTTTCTTTGAGACAGAGTCTTGCTGTGTCACCCAGGCTGGAGTGCAGTGGTGCAATCTCAGCTCACTGTAACATCTGCCTCCTGTTTTTAAGTGATTCTCTTGCCTCAGCCTCCCAAGTAGCTGGGACTAGAGGTGCCCGCCACCATGACTGGCTGATTTTTTTTTTTTTTGAAATGGAGTCCCACTCTGTTGCCCAGGCTGGAGTGCAGTGGCGTGATCTTGGCTCACTGTAACCTCCGCCTCCCAGGTACATGAGATTCTCCTGCCTCGGCCTCCCAAGTAGCTGGGATTACAAGTGCCTGCCACCACGCCCGGCTAATTTTTTGTATTTTTAGTAGAGACAGGGTTTCACTGTGTTAGCCAGGATGGTCTTGAACTCCTGACCTCATGATCCGCCCAGCTCGGCCTCCCAAAGTGCTGGGATTACAGGCATGAGCCACCGCACCCGGCCACAATCGGCTAATTTTTGTATTTTTAGTAGAGAAAAGATTTCTCCATGTTTGCGAGGCTGGTCTTGAACTCCTGACCTCAGGTGTTCTGCCAGCTCAGCCTCCCAAAATGCTGGGATTACAGGCATGAGCCACTGCGCCTGGCCAACAACACACTCTTGAGCATGCACCTATTCAAGGTTTGGAAGATAATATTGTGAAGACATCCACATTACCCAAAGTGATCTAAATCAAATTTTAACTGTCATTTTATTTTGTGGAAATGCAAAAAAAAATTCTAAAACTTATATGGAATCTAAAGGGACTATAAAGGGCCAAACAACCTTCAAAAATAGAAATAATACTGGAGTCATCCCACTCCTGGACTTCATAATGTATCACTATGGTAATACTATGATAATACAGGGTAAAACTATGGTAGCCAAACTGATTGGAACTGGCATAAAGGCAAGACAGACAGACCAATGGAACAGAATAGAGCACAGAAATAAGCTCTCAAATATATGGCTAAGTGAAGAGTTATTTGTATATCCATATGCATTGCAGAATTATTCACAAAAGTGGATAGGTGGAAGCAACCCATACCTCCCTCAATGAGTGAGTGGATAAAGACAATTTGGAATATACAAATAATGAAATACTATCCAGTTTTTTAAAAGCAGAAGATCTGATAATTTTTACACTAAGGATAAATCTTGAGGACATTATGTAAGTAAAATAAGCCAGTCACAGAAGGACAGACACTGTGTGATTCCTGTTAAATAAGACATCTAAAGTAGTTAAACTCCTAGAAACAGAAAGTAGAATAGTATTAGTCAGAGCCTTAGGGGAGGAGATAAAGGGGTAGTTGTCGTTTCATGGGTATTGAGTTTTAGTTTTGCAATAGAAAAACATTCTAGATATATGTTGCATAACCATGGGAATATATGTAATATTATTTAACTATGTACTTAAAGTATTTAAGTTTATAAATCTTACGTGTTTTTCACTATATAAAAAAAGAAAAACTTTCTAAAGAGATACGTATTTATAAATCTTTTCAAAAATTACCATCAACTCATAAAAATGTCAGACAAACAATAAAGAGCCCAGGTGCAGTGGCTCATCCATGCAATCCAAACACATTGGGAGGATGAGGAGGGAGAATAGTTTGAGGCCAAAAGTTGGAGACCAGCCTGGGCAACGTAATAAGACCTCATGTGCAATTCATAAGCAGAAGCAAACAGGCAAATCAAGAAATAAATGAAACTTAAAACATCACACTCTTGACCTCATGTTCAAGGGTCAGAAAATTTAATATTATTAAGATGTCAATACTACTCACAGTGAAGCACAAATTCGAAGTATTTTCTTTCAAAATCCAAATGTTACATTTTTGCAGAAATGTTATTTTAAGTCCTAAGATTCATATGGAATCTCAAAGGACAATGAGGAGCCAAAATCACTTTAGAGAAGAACAAAGTTAGAGGTATCACACTTCCTGATTGCAAAACAGATTACAAAGCTATGGAGATACAAACAGAAAGACAAATAGCTCATGGAACAGAATAGAGAATCCAGACATAAACCCTCATGAATATCATCAAATACTTCAATCAAGTTGCCATGACTGAGCAACGGGGAAAGAACAGACTCTAACAGATAGTGTTATAACACTGAATATCAAAATGGATGAAAATGAAATTGGGCTTTTCACTTGCACCATATGCAAAAATATCTTCAACAAATCAAACACTTAAATTTATGTAAGATAGCTATACAACTCTTAAAATAAAATATAGGGTAAACAGTCATGACATTTGTCTTTGTAATTTTTTTTAATATGACATTAAAAGCAGAAGTAACAAGAAAAAAAAAAGAGAAATGAGACTACATCAAATGCCACCTAAGGGCCTGACGTGGTGGCTCACGTCTGTAATCCCAGAACTTTGGGAGGCCAAGGTGGGTGGATCATCTGAGGTCAGGAGTTCAAGACCAGTCTGGCCATCATGGTGAAACCCCGTTTCTACCAAAAATACAAAAAGTAGCTGAGCGTGGTGGTGGATGCCTGTAATCACAGCTACATGGGAGGCTGAGGCAGGAAAGTCGCTTGAACCCAGGAGGCAGAGATTTCAGTGAGCTGAGCTGTTGCCATTGCACTCCAGCCTAGGCAATAAGAGCAAAGCTTGGTTTCAAAAATTAAAAAAATAAAAAAAAAAGAAGGACTGTGGCCTCTGCCCGGAGCACTCCGCCCTCCACTTCTCCCACCCTGCAGCCTCGAAGACCGCTTCAGCCTTTACCTCTGCTGCCCCTGCTGTGCCATGCAGAAGAGCCCAAGCTGCCAGAGTCTTGGCTCCCAGCAGGTGGCGGCTTGGCTGCCCACTATGGACTCTTTGTCCAGGGTCAACTGTATTATGAAGAAGTAATTCCAGGAGGCTATAACCTGAACCAGTAAAGCTTTGATTATGCCCAAGGGAAGGAGATAACCTGGATACAGATGACCAGAAAGCATTATGTTAAGAGCCATTGACATTTGAAGATCATCAGAAGGGAAGATAAAACATCTCAAAAATTGTAATTGCCTCCACTTCTCATTCAGAGAATTCAGTGCATACAAAATCAGCTTCTGTTGTATCATCAGATTCCATTTCAACTTCTGCCAACAACTTTTCTCCTGATTTTAGGGTCCTAAGGGGGCCTAACAAGTTAGCAGAAATGGAAGAACCACCCTTGCTTCAAGGAGAAAATATTAAAGACATGGCCAAAGATGTAACTTGTATATGTCCATTCACTGGTCTTGCACGAGGAATTCTGACTGACACAAATCATAGGTTATACTTCAAAACCATGGGACGGCATCCCCCAATTTTTTTAGATGCTTCTCTTGGTGTGATAAGTAGAGTAGAAAAAATTTGTGGTGCTTCTAGTCGAGGTGAAAATTTTTATGGACTAGAAACTGTGTCTAAGGATATTAGGAATGTATGATATGCTCATAAACCTGAGGGGCAAACAAGAATATCCATATTTGAGAATCTAATGAAATATGCATCTCCTGTCTCTAATAACCTGCCTCTTTTTGCTTTTGAATACAAAGAAGTATTCCCTGAAAATGGGTGGAAGCTATATATATACTATTTTGGAGTATAGAAGGCAGGGAATTCCAAATGAAAGGTGGAGAATAACAAAGATAAATGAACGATATGAACTTTGTGATACATACCCTGCCCTCCTGGTTGTGCCAGCAAATATTCCTGATGAAGAATTAAAGAGAGTGGCATTCTTCAGATCAAAAGGACATATCCCAATTTTATCATGGAGTCATCCTGAAAGTCAAGCCACAGTCACTCGGTGTAGCCAGCCGACGGTTAGAGTGAGTGGAAAGCGAAACAAAGATGAAAAATACCTTCAAGCTATCATGGATTCCAATGCCCAATCTCACAAAGTCTTTATATTTGATGCCCAGCCAAGTGTTAATGCTGTTGCCAATAAGGCAGAGGGTGGAGGTTATGAAAGTGAAGATGCCTATCAAAATGCTGAACTAGTTTTTCTGGATATCCACGATATTCGTGTTATGAGAGAATCATTACAAAAACTTAAGGCGATTGTGTACGCCAACATTGGGGAAACTCACTGGTTGTCTAACACGGAATCTACTCATTGGCTAGAACATATTAGGCTTATGCTTGCAGGGGCTCTTAGGATTGCTGACAAGGTAGAGTCAGGGAAGATGTCTGTGGTAGTGCATTGCAGTGATGGCTGGGATCGCACAACTCAGCTCACTTCCCTTACCATGCTCATGTTGGGTGGATACTATCGAACCATCCGAGGATTTAAAGTCCTTGTGGAGAAAGAATGGCTAAGCTTTGGACATGGATTTCAAGTAAGAGTTGGCCATGGAGATAAGAACGATGCAGATGCAGACAGATCACCTGTTTTTCTTCAATTTATTGACTCTGTCTGGCAGATGACAAGACAGTTTCCCACCACATTTAAATTCAATGAGTATTTTCTCATTACCATTTTGGATCACCTCCACAGGTGCTTATTCAGAACATTCCTCTGTAACAGTGAACAACAAAGAGGAAAAGAGAATCTTCCAAAAGGGACTGTGTCGCTGTGGTCTTACATAAATAAGCCAACTGGAAGACTTCACTAAGCCTCTCTATGGGAGCTATTCCAATCATGACCTTTATCCAATAGCCAGCATTCGCCACCTAGAGCTCTGGGTGGGATATTACATAAGGCGGAATCCACGGACGAAACCACCGGAACCTATTCACGACAGAGAAGAAGAACTTTTTGCTAAACGAGCAGAGCTTCAGAAAAAGGTAGAGGAACTACAGAGAGTGATTTTCACAGATCAGTCTCATCCTCAGAGACAGCCAGCTCTCCTGCACAATGTGTCACTCCTGTCCAAACTGTGGTATAAAGGATTGTAAGATCAGGGGCATCATTGCTACACACTCTTCATTACACTGGCAGCTCTATGAGTAGAAAGTCTTCCGAATCTAGAACCCATCTATGAGAGAAAGTTCACTCACTTTATTTATTTTAGATCTCTCTAGGATGAGTTTAGAACCGTAGCAGTGCAGGTGGCTTAAGTGAAATAACTCCATATGTAATTACATGATTATGGCACTAATCTTTTAAGTATCCAAAGAATATTAAAATACTTCAATCCTGGATCCACAGTGAGAACAAGTTTCTATTAAAAGGCAAATGCTGTTACAAATTTTGGCATCAGGTGATATTAAAATAAAACCATTTAGAAATACACTCTGTGCTCACTGTGCAGAGGAACATCAGTTTTCAAACCACTGGGCCTTGAAGTCATGACAGATCAAAATTATCTGATACCCTTTCTCCATTCTAGGTTTTTCTTTTTTGCAGTAATTGATTTACCTTGATCACTTTTCAGCTTCCATATTCTTCATATAGTAAAAGGCAAAGTGTTGAAGATATTACTGTGTAGTAGTAGTTGAAAATTGTTGCTGTCATTATTTACATACTTAACAGGTATTAGCAAGTTGATCCAAAATTAGAGGCCTTATGGATGTGCTTGGGGGAAGATGAAGGGGAGGAAGTAGCCATACAGGGGTTCAAAGAATTCCATGCCCTTCAGATTAGCCCAATTACCAGAAACATCATGGAAGATATTTTAAAAACTAATTATTTACTACAGTGTATTTCACTGGTTTTGTGTTTTCTGAATACACAGAAGCTAATTGGCAAGTTTGTAAGAAGTACTTAAAACTCTTACTATGATTGACACTTTTTCTGAAGTTTGTATAAATAGCTTATGGTGAGAAGTACTATGCTCAAATTTTACATTACATTTTTTTCTTTGCAAATCCTATAATTCCACCCAATGATTAAGTCTACCGAAGAACATATTACATGTAAAAGATGCATTACAATTGCAAAGCCAGTAAAAGAAATCTTGCTTCACTATTCACCTGCTACAAGTAAGAGTTTGGTGCTGGTAGAAACATTTGATTTTGATATCTATTTTATTCTATATAAGAGCCATACGTAATGTACTGTTAACAAAGGAGCTTCTGTCCCTTGGTCTTTTAATTAAAAGAAATTCCAAGTGACTTTTAAACTTTAAAAAAGAAAAAAAAAGCCACCTAAGAAATGAGAAAAAATATTGCAAATAATATATTTGATAGAAGTTAATATCCAGAATGTATAAACAGCTTTTAAACTCAACAAAAAAGTGAATAACCCAATTTAAAAATGGGCAAAACTCTCAATAGATGTTCCTAGAAAGCGCATATACAAATTCCCAAGAAGAATTTGAAGAGATGCTCAAAATCACGAATCTTTAGAGAAATAAAAGCAAAATCTTAATGAGCTATTACCTCACACTCATTAGGATGGCCACTATCAAACAAGAAAAAATAACAAATGTTTTCAAGGATGTAGAAAAATTGGGACACTTGTGCACTGATGGTAAAAAAAATAATAATAATGCAGACATTATAAAAAACAGTACAGAGGTTTCTCAGAATTTCTGGATATCTAACTAAATGTGCAAAGCAGGACCTGAAAGAAACATTTGCACACCCATGTGTATAACAGAACTACTCTCAAAATACAAAAGGTAGAAGCTACTTAAATGTCCCTTGATAGATAAATAAGTAAAGAAAATATGATATATGCATTTTATGATACGTATTTTATCATATAATACATATTTTATCATATGGTATACAATGAAAAATTATTTAAAAAGGAAATCTTATCACATGCTACAATAACAATAAATGTTTAGGACATGATGTTAAGTGAAATACGCCAGGAAACAAAGTGACAGTGAGTGTATGATTCCACCTGTGAGATATCTTAAGTAGTCCAATCATAGAAACAGAAAGTAGAAGGTGTTTGTCTGGGGCTTAGGAGAAGGCAAAATGGGCAGTTGTTGTTTAATGGGTATTAAGTTTTAGTTTTGCAGTGGAAAAGCTCTGGAAGCCTGTTGCATAACAATGCGGATATATGTAATACTACTAAATTATGCAATTACAAAGGTATAGAATCATAAATTTTGTTATGTGTTTTTATTACAATCAAAAATATGGTAAAGTGAAACACAAAAGAGATACAGACTTATAAACTTTTGAGAATATTACCCTCAAATTACAAAAGTATTTTCCTCACATAAACATAATACGGATTCATCAATAAATACATGGGTGAATTAAGACTATTTACATGACTACTCTCCTGAACAAGATAAAACAACTTTCCACACCAGCCAGAAAAGAAATATGCAAGATAAGTTGTGAACAAATGGAATATATTTATAGAGACAAACAAACATACCTGCTTTTACTGGTGATAGATATGGCTGATTCGTATTTTAATTAAACCCCGCATTGACTTAACGTGTACACATAGAGATGCAGATTTATATCCAAAATCACAATACATAGGTAAAACCAAACACAATACACGAATGTCAAGGAACCTGTCCTAAAAAAGAAACACAGTAATACTAAATTGCAAAACAAGAATGAGAGAAACATTAACCAATAAACTCCTACATAAAACATAGATGTACTATTAGGGAAGAATCCTCCTAGATAACTACAGTTTTCAACTGTGACTGTGCACCCGTGGTGAGCAGGGATTTTGAATCATGACTGCGTTGGGGAACGCTCAAGGGGGCAGACAGTGCCACCTCCAGAGAAGCCACTGCTGCGATATGGGGCACACCGGGCAGTGCGGGTTGGGGCAGCTGAAGCGCCGGCTCGGGAGTCTCCGAGGGCGCCCCCGCCCCAGAGACGCCGCTCATGGCCTCGAGCGCCCGGCAGGACACCGCCACGCTGGGGTCCCTCCTCTTCCTGCTGCTGCTGCTGCCCTTGCTGCGGTCCTCTGCGCCTGCAGTCCCCACTGGGCGCCTGACTCCTTCCTAGAGTGCGGAGGTCCTGTTCCTTCTAGAGCGACAGACAACTTCTCCCGGCCTCCTTCCTTGCTCCCCCGGCAGGTGCAGGACCCGAGATCTGAGCTGGTCCCGCGTCTCTGAGGAGCTGGGCGCCCGATTGTGAAAACAAGGAGGCGAGCTGCTGGGAGAAGGGGCAACAGAAACGCCAGGCTCATGGGGCCGCTGGCGGCGACGCGGACAGCGCTGGCTGCTGCCTAGACCAGACGGTCAGAGGTACCAGAGGTCGCCATCGTCCCCACCCTTTGTCCCCTAACCGGCATTCATACATTCTGTGCTCAAGAAAGGGAGGCGGCAGCAGGAGCTGCTGCTCCAGGAGGCGGAGTGGCCTGGCAGGGGGCACACAGTTGCCATCTGCTGCCAGCCGAGCTTGTCTGCAGCCTGGGCCCGTGAATGCTCCCCCTTGTACAGGACTCACTGCAGCCCTTGTCCTGCTTGCTCTCCCGCCTGCTGTGCAAAATGCTCAGGTACCAGATCTCCGGCATTCCTGGCAAGTGTAGCGAGGTGGGGAGGCAGCAGGGAGGAGGGGGTTTGCCAAGAGCCCTGAAGAGAGGTTCTTGGCATAGGGAGGAAAGAGAGGTGGCTGGCTGGTTCTAGTTGTAGGTAGGGGAGCAGCAAACCCCATGGAACCTTGTCTTTTCAGGAAGACTTCGGTTCAATTTTTTTAAACTGTTTCTTATTTCTTTATTATTATTATTTTTTTTTTAGCAACTAACATCTGCATTTTTTAAAATTTTACTTTAGGTTCCGGGATACACTTGCAGAACGTGAAGGTCTGTTACATAGGTATACACTTGCCATGGTGGTTTGCTGCACCTATCAAACCATCATCTAGATTTTAAGCCCCACCTTCATTAGTATTTGTCCTAATGTTCTCCTTCCCCTTTCCCCCATCCACTCCCCCAGACAGGCGCCAGTGTGTGATATTCCCCTCCCTCTTTCTATGCGTTCTCATTGTTCAGCTCCCACTTATGAGTGAGAACATGCAGTGTTTGGTTTTCTGTTCTCGTGTTAGTTTGCTGAGAACGATGGTTTCCAGCTTCATTCATGTCCCTGCAAAGGACATGGACTCACTCTTTTTTATGCCTGCACAGCAGCATGGTATATGTGTGCCACATTTTCTTTATCTAGTCTATCACTGATGAGTATTTGGGTAGATTCCAAGTTTTTGTTATTGTAAATAGTGCTGCAAAGACATATGTATGCGTCTTTATAGTAGAATGATTAAAGAGCTTCTGCACAGCAAAAGAAATTATCATCAGAGTGAACAGGCAACCTACAGAATGAAAGAAAATTTTTACAATCTATCCATCTAACAAAGGTCTACTATCTAGAATCTACAAGGAACTTAAAACAAATTTACAAGAAAAAAACAAGCCCTATCAAAAAGTGGGCAAATGATACAAACAGACACTTCTCAAAAGAAGACATTTATGGGTCCAACAAACATATGAAAAAAAGCTTATCATCACTGGTCATTAGAGAAATGCAAATCAAAACCACAGTGAGATATCATCTCACAGCAGTTTGAATGGCAATCATAAATTTATTTCTAAGAATTTTATTTTTGAGTGCTATTATAAATGAGACTGTGTGGGCTTCTAAACCTTTGTGCCAGTCCAAACTCCTGTCTTTATTCTTAGTGACTCCAACAAAATTAGAAAGTGTCAAGTCATGCTGTTGCCTTGAGAGAGTGGGAGAGAAGCCAGAGCTTTAGAGTACAGTGGAGAGGTTGGGGTGTTTGATATGTGTTTCAGTTTTTTCTTTCTTTGCAGAGAAACTAATAGAGTGTATCTCCCACTTATTCTGCCTTATGAAAATGAGAGGATCTGAATCGAATCCGTAATATCTATAATATTTATTTGAATTCGTGAATTAACGAGGAGACTGGGAGGGACTAATTTCCTGCATCTGTGATTCCAGGTTTCATGGCCCCTCTTTTGCCCTGGTGGCCATTTAGCACCAGGTTTTAAACCATCTGTATTTTTACTGCTTCTCTACTTCTCACTGGACATTGCTGAGTTTGCAGATAGCGTTCCACGATTGTTTCCTAGCCTACATCTCTCTGGCATTGTCTCTCTGAATCTCTAGCAATGACTGAAGAAACAATTTGGGACATTTTTATTCCAGTTCTAACGTTTCTCCATGAATTCTGTCATGTGTTTGATCACCCAGAGTCCTTATTAATTGGAGAAATTGATATCTTCAGTCTCTCTTCATCATTCTCTGATCCCAAAATTAATTGGGTGAGCAGAAAATCTGGAAAGAGAAATGGGTGGTTTAAAAACCACTGGCCAGGCCCTGTGGTGCGACAGGCAGAGCTGAGCGCTGGCCAAGCCAGAAGATACCCGGTTGCCCGTCTTCCTAGGACCAGGCCCCCGTCGGCAGCCCATTGCTCAGCCTTAGACACAACTCTGTTGCCGATCAAGTTTCTCATTATCTCTGGCAGAAGTATTTCTAGAGAACTCCACTGGGCTGGGCGCAGTGGCTCATGCCTGTAATCCCAGCACTTTGGGAGGCCAAGGTGGGCATATCATTTGAAGTTAGGAGGTCGAGACCAGCCTTGCCAACATGGTGAAACTCCGTCTCTACTAAAAATACAAAAATTATCTGGATGTGGCAGTGGGTGCCTATAGTCCCAGCTACTCTGGAGGCTGAGACACGAGAATCTCTTGAACGTGGACAGCAGACGTTGCAGTGAGTTGAGATTGTGCCACTGCACTCCAGCCTGGGCGACAAAGTCAGACTCCATTCCCCACCCACCCCCGCCCCCCAGAAAAAAGAAAGAAAGAAAAAGAAAACTCCACTGACATTACGGAAAATAATTTTAGTTTCTTAATGTGTTTGTAAATAATCGTTTAGAATAAAATGCCTTTCATCTTCCTTTTTTTCTTTAACTGTAGCAAAGTGCCCATTATCTATTGTCCTCTTGACTTCAAACCTGCTCTCATTTAAAATAAAGCCTGAAAAACTATTTTTCTTGTCCTTTATTCTGAGTCCGATCTTGCCTCTCCTATAGTCGGGGCTGGGACAAAAACAGGATTTCCATCCATAATATGGACATTCACTTTTAGAAGGCATGTATTCCCTGATCGATTATTTAATTATTTAACATAAAAATTAATTCAACTGTGCTGAAAAGTAAAGGGCTAGGGAATTAGCCTGAAAGAAAATACTTCAGATAGCAACAGAATCTGGTTTTATAATAGAGGTTTTGTATTCCAGGGGACAAAAACTGCGTAGATGTGTGTTTATTACTGGCAACAGTCAAGCAGATGGGAGACAGGGAGAGTGACAGGGGCCTTCACGAACGTGAAGAGCAGGTGTTTCAGTGCAGCTGCTGGATTGGAGAATCATCAAAGGTCTGAACTATCAACCCAAAGGATGCCTCTATCCCACAGCCACACAGGTTTGGGGTAGCTCATTGCCCTGGGATGCTGCTTCCTCCAGATAGCAGAGAGCTGGGGTCTTTTTACTCCCCTTGGTCCTCAGGCTCCTTCGGTCCCTTGAGAGACATTGAACTCTAGGGGGCTCACAGCCCTGAGGACCCTTATCCTTCTCTGGAGCCTCTTGGAGAAAGCTCACCAGGTCCTAGCCTTGAAGCAGCCTGGGACAGAGGACCCAGATGTAGCTGTCGGCTTTGCAGGAATGAAAGCTGCATTATGGGCTTCGGGTAAGACAGTAGGCCAATGTGCTGTCTGTTGGGAGCTGCAGTCTCAGTGGTGCCAGCAACTAGCTGTGGGGTCATTAGTGAAGGACTTCACCTATCATGGCCTCTGTCTTTCAACTCTAAATTGGGGGCAATAGAGTCTCTCCAAGGGGTCTCGGGTGCAAAAATTTGATTTTATTGCCTGTGCATGTCAGTCTCAGCAGCTTCAGCCTCAGAGACTAAACCAGCTCTATTAGAGTTTGGAGTCTGCACTTCAGGGAGTGTGTGCATGCGTGCACCTGCGCATGTGTTTGTATGTTTATATGTGTGCAGGTATGTGCATGCCTGTGTGGTGAGTGGAGTGTGTTGTCAGGTGGAAACTGGGGATGTATGTGTTATAGATGTGCATGTGCATGTCTCTGGGTCTGAGTGCCTGTGTGCAGGGAGCGGGGACTGTGTGATATAAATGACAGAAAACGTGAAAGGAAGAACCAGATCTTGAATGGCCGACAGATGGCCAGTTACGATCTCTTTATTCTGCTCTAATAGAACCTGTGAGGTATGCTTCCTGTGAGCAGACACAGTCCTCCTCTGGGCTGCTCTAATCTGATTTCCCATACCCCCAAACCCAGCACTGTGCCCAATATGCTCCTCCATCTTCCTGCAGGTCACCAGGTGAGAGGCACCTGCAGTTGCAGACCCACATGTTGCCACTGAGCATCACTCTGGGTCCTGTATCCTCAGCAACACCTGTTACAGGCTCAGCTGTCCTTGTGCTTTGCTAATTGAGACCTAAATCAGGGCAAGATTCCATTTGAAAACCTGGAAATGAACAATTTACTCTCTCTGCCTTGTGCTTTACCTTCTATCTCCAAAAATGAGTTTTCACAGTAAGCTCAATGTATGTGGGCCATGTAGGCCCCCCTTTTCTTTCCCTTATTTTTTTCTTTACTTTTTTTTCTTACCTTTTTGTTTCTATTGCCCTGGTCATTTTCAAAAGATGTCAACACTGCACTTTCTACCCTGAGAAGCTGGATCTCAGGGTAGAAAGATCTACTTGTCCAGGTCACTCAGGGCCAGGACAAAAACAGGATTTCCACCCATAATATGAACATTCACTCTTAGAATGCATGTACTCCCCTGATGGAAGAGTTAATTATTTAACATAGGAATTAACTTAACTGTGTTACAAAGTAGGGTGCAAAGCAATTGGCCCAGAGGAAAATAAGATAGCAACAGAATCTGGTTTTATAATAGAGGTTTTGTATTCCAGGATATTCCAAGGGACAAATGATGCTTAGACATGACCATATTTACTGCTGGTAACAGTCAAGCATATGGGAGACAGGGAGAGAGATAAGTGCCTTCATGAACATGAGGACCTCCGGCTCCTCCTGGTGGGCACCTACAGCCCAGTTTTGCACTATTGGATGAACCTTCCTCACTTGTTCAGAGGCTGCTGGACACCAATTGCAAGAGCACAGCGTGGGGACATCCTATGTATCCACATGTATCCACAAACATAGTGCTTCTGGCCAGGCGCGGTGGCTCACGCTTGTAATCCCAGCGCTTTGGGAGGCCGAGGCGGGCGGATCACGAGGTCAGGAGATCGAGACCACGGTGAAACCCCGTCTCTACTAAAAATACAAAAAATTAGCCGGGCGTGGTGGCGGGCGCCTGTAGTCCCAGCTACTCGGAGAGGCTGAGGCAGGAGAAGGGCGTGAACCCGGGAGGCGGAGCTAGCAGTGAGCTGAGATCGCGCCACTGCACTCCAGCCTGGGTGACAGCGCGAGACTCCGTCTCAAAAAAAAAAACAAAAACAAAAAAAACAAAAAAAAAAACATAGTGCTTCTTTAAGAAAGGGCAATGAGTTACCAATCCTCTTTAAAAAAGAGGCACTACTTTTGTGGATACATGGGATATGTGTGGTTATTCCCTTATTTGTTCATTCCTGGAGAACCGTGGAGATTAGTGCCTGTCAGGACTTAGTACCTGGGTGTTGCATCTTGAAAATGGCTGGGAAAGAGCCTCGCTAGACAGGGGTATTGACCAGCTCTGGAAAAGGGGTGCTCAGAGGCAGCACAGAGCCCAGTATCAGCGGGAGCTCAGTTACAAGGGGGCTGTGGAAGCCCAGATGAGGAGCCAATGTATATTGCCCCAGGGTGCTGGCAGTGCAGGGGATAAGAAATGGCCCCATTCAAAATTTATGTTGAAGGTACAGCGGCAACAGCAGTTGCTGATGTAAGAATATGGAATATTAGGATATCTGAAGAATATTTTTATTTTTTGCCTTGAACAACTGCAGGGACACTGGTGCCGTTTTCTGAAATGACAATACCTGTACGTGCGTGTGGTGCCTGCAAGCTGGGGAGATGTACGGTGAAGAGTTTAGTTTTGGACACTAGCGGTGAGATATCTGCTGGAGATTCTAGCAGACACATCAGGAAATGTGTTCTGGAGTCTAGAGTTCAGCTGGGTGGTTGGAGCTGAAGATATAAATGCAGGAATCATTCCAAAATTGACAGCATTTACCACTGCAGATTTGGAAAAGATTACATGGAGAATGAGTATTCTAAGAGAAGATTAAAATTTCAATAATATTGGGTGATTGCCTGAATGAATTACATGAAATTTGAATAATATTGGGTGGTTGCCTGAATGAATTACATGGACTTTGGGGTTAAAAATTTGATATTCAAAGGCACTGTAGAGCCTGGAGAAACTTTGGCACGCTGTTTCTGAAAGCAGCTTAGGCTAAGAAAGCTTTAAGTGGCTGTTATTTGTTGCCTAGTTGTCTGCTCGTGCCTGTGGGATGAACTGCATGCATTAATCTTTCAAGGCTTTCATCACTGCACTACTCTGCCCTGTCCCTAGAAAAGTCTCTCCTTGGGAAGCCAATGGCAGGACTCTAATTCCTAGAATCCTTTGCAAATTAACCCTTCCGGGTGAGGCTAAGTTAGATCCTGGAAATAGCCTTACTGGAAGGCAGAGAGGAGGCTATTTTTCCAGTTTTTCCAGTCTGTCTGTTTGTGTACCAGCCTCCTTTTGTCCTTAAGCAAGGATACAGCAGTGAGGTAAGTGTCCTGTCCCTGAATGGATTAGAAGACTGTTTTACTGTTATACAAGCTGGGTGGAGGTGGTCAGAGAGGGACAGCTAAACAGCCAGGAGCTACTCCCTGGTGCCCCATGACTTCTTGCCAGCTCAAGATCCACTCTGGATCTGAGCTCCTCCCTAGGCCTCTGAGGGAAGTTGCTGGAGCAGGGTATCAACCTACTCATGAAGAATTTAAAAGACCTCAGGGGTTAACCCATGCAAGCTTCCTGAGGCTCAGAAGCTCAGAAAAGTGGGCTGACCCGGCAGCATGCAGTTCCTAGGAAGAGAGCCTCGGGAGGGATGTGGTGAAGAATTACGGTAGATCCCAGCTCTGCCATGTGCTGACTCTGAGATACTGAGCAAGTTGCATAACTTTGTGCCTCTGTTTTCACATTTTCTAAAGAGGGATAAGGGTAACAGTTATTATATAACAATAGCACCTACCTCGCAGGATTGTCTGAGGAATAAAAAGGGTAAGGGCGTTGAAGTTCTTAGCCCTGTTCTTGGCACACACATGGCAGCCATGCAGTGTGTCATTTTGAATGGCCTCTGAGGTCTTTCAGTTCGACTCCAGTGTTCATATGCACACCACCTGCTCCTGGCTGCCTAGGCAGAGGGCCGAGCTGGTTCCTGTCTTAGTCTTGTTTAGATCTAACACCTAAGGGCAGGACTTACTGGAGATGTATAATGTATAATGGTGGTGAGCTGTCTGTGGCAGGTGTAAGTGCTAGTATTCCATATTGTATAAATAACAGTTTACTTTGTCACTTCATGATGTGACCGTCAGTAGTGGAAGGAAGAGATGTGAGTAAAAGCCTAGCATGGATTCTAAGATTTTGACTTGGGGTTGGAGGAGCTCATGTAGTTCACATAACTTTAGCACATCTTTATTACGAATAAAATGCCATAGTTCTTGGTTACATTAAGAATGATGCTGGCTGGGCGTGGTGACTCACGCCTGTAATCCCAGCACTTTGGGAGGCCGAAGCAGGCGGATCACGAGCTCAAGAGGTCGAGACCATCCTGGCCAACATGGCGAAACACTGTCTCTACTAAAAATACAAAAATTAGCTGGGCATGGTGGCACGCACCTGTAGTCCCAGCTACCTGGGAGACTGAGGCAGGAGAATCACTTGAGCTCAGGAGGCAGAAGTTGCAGTGAGCCAAGATCGCACCACTGCCCTCCAGCCTGGTGACAGAGTGAGACTCCACCTAAAAAACAAAAAGAGTGATGCAACAGAAAAAGAATGCGTCATCTCTGGTTTTGATTAATTTGGTATTTGCGTTACTACCTTGACTCTCTAAAAACCTTAGGAAATAAATCATTCAGGATATCGGAGCTTTTTGGGTAGAGGAAGGTCTAAGAATTTAATTTCAAAGATTTATTTGAAACGTTCTTTATGGAAAACTTTCCTGGATGGATTAATAATTTTATTTCAATTTCTTCTTAAACAGATGTCATTACAAGTGAATTCAACTTTTTCTTGCACAACTAAATAATTATTTATAATTTTACGTGATTGTTCTATTGATACACAGTGCTATATATTTTTAAATAGTCTCACGATGTTTATCTTTTTGAACTCCTGCATCTGTTCTGCATTTCTTTTCTATTTCTTTCCTCATAATCAGGCTTATAGACTTCACCTGCCTCAAGGAGATCAGATGAACACCTCCTTAAATCTGTTACTGAAAATCTGACTTGAGAAGATTAATACACATCTTAAAATTATTGTTAAGGCCATTTTTAGGCCTCTGTAGGCCCAGCTGGCACATGCATTTCCCAGCTTGCTCTTCTTGCATGCCTTTCCAGTCACCTGCACCATATTCCACATGAAATACCTGGAGATGTTATAAAGCATGGTCATATCTCTTATTTGCTGTAATCATTGAAAAACACCAGTAACAGACGTTTATCCCCTTGTACAGAGGAGGAAACAAGTTCAGAGAGCTGAAGTGACTTGCCTGAGATCTGACAGCAACTAGAAATCTGAGCTCTCTGGACCGTGTTCATGCTGGAAGGCTTTCAGGGAAAGCCTGTGCCAGGCATTTTCATGGACCGACCTAAACTGTGAGAAAGTACCTTGAAGATGGTTGGTTGGCTTTGTCATTTATTCATGTTTTTATGTATTTCCAAAACATGTAGTGATAATCTGGCTGCTTCACACCAGAGAGTTTTTGTTTTTTTCTTTTGAGATGGAGTCTTGCTCTGTCACCCAGGCAGAAGTGCAGCGGCACGATCTCGACTCACTGTAACCTCCGCCTCCCGGGTTCAAGCAATTCTCCTGCCTCGGCCTCCAGAGTAGCTGGGACTACAGGCACATGCTGCCACACTGGGCTAACCTTTTGTATTTTAGTACAGATGGGGTTTCGCCGTGTTGCCCAGGCTGGTCGTGAACTCCTGAGCTCAGGCAATCCGCCCACCTCAGCCTCCCAAAGTGCTGGGATTACAGGCCTGAGCCACCGTGTCTGGCCACCAGAGGGTCTTTGAGAGCAGTCTGTTTTGCCTTCTCAATCAGGTCAGGGAAAGGAGCGAAAGAGATGGGCAGCAGTGTGCAAATTGCACATGAGCCTATTATGCCTGCCGTGTCTATGCATTTCTCTGTCTACTTTTGTCATCTTCCTCTTTTTCTTATGGATTTGTAATTTCCTACCGATGTAAGAACAAGTTACATCAACCTCTTTCTGACCTATAAATTGCAAATTTCCTTTTCTCGGTTTCATTTGCAATCCTAATTTGTGTGTGTGTGTGTTTTATAAAGAAGTTTGCAAAATTTTATGTTGTCTAAGTCAGCAGTCTTTTGTGGGTATTTGACATTCTTATCTGCCCTATATCAAGATTATAAAGATATTTTAACTGACAAGTTATTTTTACATTTAAACTTGTGCTATTATTAGTGTCTTTTGATGCAAGGAGTAAGTTAGGAATCAAGTTTTGTTTTTCTCTGCAAATGCTTGGTTTCCTTATACTAGTGAGTAAAATATCCAAAATTTTTCCATTATTTAAAATGCTAAACTCTCACATACATAGTTATATTTCTTTTTTTTCTCATTGTAACTAATATGTCTATTTATTCTGCTTATTCCTCACTGTTTAACTTTTGTACTATAGCTACCATTTTAAAATACATTAAGGAAAACCTCACTACCCTTCTTTTAAATTATTTTCCTGGCCAGGATGTTAGATTGGTGTCCACCCCAACTTAAGGCAGATAATTCTACATTTTGAATAGTTTACTTCCTGTTATCAACAGGAGGGATAAAAAAGAAAATTGCTTTGGGAAGTAGATAATTTGGCTTTTATTTAGTATTGAAGGTAGCTTTCTGCTGAGAACTCATTCATCGGTGCTTAGTGTCCCCAGGAGTAAGCACTGGGCTTAAATGCTTAGCATCTCAGAGTTGGAAGGATCTTAGAGATCATCTAATCCAGGGTTGTTATTTTCCAGATGAGGAAGTTAAGCTCCAGGAATAAGAAGGAACTTGCCCCAAAATTCATAGGCAAGTAGTGTCACTAGAGCCACACTAAAAGAAAATAAAAATGTGAAAAAAGAAAATATTGGGGTATTTTTTAAAATGAACATTTCAAAACAAGATTCCCAGTGATTTTTGTGGTTTCCAAACCAAAAATTTCTTATCCATCTATTCCAAATGCATTTTTATAAAGTACCCTCTAGGCACTCTCCTAAGCACTGATGGTACCAAAACTCCTCGCCTCTTCTCAGAAGAATTAATTGCATTGCTCTACAATGCTCTTTTACTCCACTGCCCATTCAGTGGCTAAAACCTGGGTCCAGTTATGTTTAAACACTTTGTTTCAAGGTCTGTCTCCCCCAGACATATTTTAAGCAGGAGTTGTTCCTTATTATTATATTTATTTTCTAGAATTTTATACTCTTTCCTTTTCACTTACTTCTCCACTCAGAGATCTTACATTCTCCATTTATTTACCATCTTAACCCTAATGAAGTTCCACAATTTTGTGGAAAGTTCCTTTCCCATTCTTCTCGTCTTTTCCATGTCCTCTAGCTCTCACAGTCTCAGCCTTCCCACTTGCAGTGTGAAGAGCTGGCCCAGCCATTGTCTAAGGTTTCACACAGAGGTAGTGCTTTGGTTGTTTGATGCCTTCCCATCGCTTGTGTAACCTCTTGTCCAGAGACAGAGCTTTGGCTGTTTGACACCCTTCACACTGCTGGTACATCTGAGTGCCTGCTTAGCTCTTGGTGGTAAAGTAGCTTCCTCATGAACTTCCTGGGAAGCAGTGACTATGCTAAGCACTCCAGCATGTTAGTAGGCTCCGTTTCCTAAAACTTTTGCTTCCTAGCCAAGTTCACTGCAGGAAAAAAACACATTTAGAAACGCTAATGGGGTACCTAATGCTTGTGCTTGGGCCACTGCCAGGCACATGAGGCTAGTCTGGAGGTTGCTGACTCAATGGTGTTTCTGGTTTACTAGCACCAGTGTGGTCAGAACATGGTCAGGATATCAGCAGCACATTCAGAAACAATCATTCAAGAATGAGGAAGAGGTTGAGCAAGCCCCAGCTGCTGTCCACAGGTGGGAAAGGAGATAACTGAGTGCTTGACACTTTGCAGACTGGGGAGGATTTGGTACTGGGCTGTATGTTCCAGACCAGCTATTTTTAATACTACATTCTCAGGCAGGAATGTAGTTGAACCAAGTAGAACATTTTATTCTCACGCACATCTCACTGCTTCTTCCCTGTGGCATGTGCACAACTCTTAGAAGCTTGTAGGTCCACAGATTCCAGATCTGAGAAGTGACTTTGGGAGATCATCTAACCCCATCACAGATGAGGTGATTTTGTCATTCACAGGTGAGGGACCTGAGAAACAGAGAGGTGATGTGACCTGTAAACCAGAAGCAGAGTCAGAGCCAAGACCTATGTACCCCAAATCTTCATGCATTTTGTATATTTACTGCATAATGTTCTCAAGATCCCTGAAGCTTTTCCTATGGAAGAGTCTAGGCTACAGGAAGTGGTACTGGACATTGGTTTTGAGCATAGGTGTAACATGAGCTTGAGTTGAATTACTGCTCGACCTTATTAGAGATGAGGTCTTGTTTCTTTAACTCTAGAACAATCATTCTTAGGACATCTAAAGACTGTCTTGAGGATGAGACTGTGAAACACTTAGCACGATCCTTTGCTCATCATCAGGGCTCATAAGCACCAGGAGGCAAGCCCTGATGATGAGCAAAAAATGGCATTCATGTCCATGCTTACAGCTACATTACGGAAGACCAAAAGCCCCATATCTTCATTTTCATTGACTTACAGTGAAATAGACTTTCTTGTGTTCTCATTTTAAGGAGGACACTGGCAAATTGGAAATGACCCTGAAGTGAACAAAGAGACTGGTGGGGGATTGAGAAAACTTTGTCTGAGGAGCAGCTGTGAGCTCTGGGGCTTTTCAGAACAAAGAAGGGGATGCTCAGGAGAGCATGACTGGTGTCTTCAGAGACATAAAGGGTTAGCACAGAGAAGGGAGATGAAACTCTGCATTTCTATGATTTTGTAAAAGGTGTTTTATACTTTTAGGTGACAGCTATTCTTTGTCTGGTTCAAACTGAGGAGCTCAATGCTGAGAACACAAAGAGTAAACAAACCCAGCCTGGGATTAACGACTCATAGTCTCAACAAATAATAGGTTAACAAATATGGAGGATCCAACAGGCTCACGGTGACAAGGCAGCAATGTTCTTTTTCTAGTGAGAGAAGGTTAATTCAGTAAGACCTGTTGTGTCAAGGAGAGTGCTGATGAGCTCAGGCTTCTGTGGGCCAGAGAGTTGGGGGAAGGAGAGAACAGCTGGCATTTTGTTTTCTCACCAAAGATAATAGCAGTGCTCTAATCCAAGCTTGTCTGTGCAGTGACCTTCTTTTCTAGAGTGTACCCTGATGGGAAGCACTCAGGGGCCTTGACTGCCCCAAGGTGCAGAAGAATTTTGCAAGAGATTCACATAACATCTCACTCTCTGTTTTCCTCTTGTTCTCCTCCTCTTTGTCTTCTTTCTTCTCCTTTTTCTCTCCCTTTTCCCCTACTTCTCTTCTATTTTTCTTTCCTTAAACTGTCAACCATCATTATGTCGAACTTAATTTTTCTCACTTTCCCCCAGTGATTTCCCTCAGGGTTTACAAAAAGTAGTGGCCCTAAATATTCCCAGATCCACAGTAGATTTTCTCTGGCTCTAACTTGTTAAGTGGAAACCATGACTTGAACTAAATCACCCCAATTTTGACCCCTACATGGGGTAGGCTCAGTGCAAGGGCCACAGAGGCACTGTTTTTTCTTGTGTGTGTGCTGTCATTAAAATTCTCTCAATTCCTTCATCAGAGACAGATTTGTTTCTGATCCCCAAGGACATTTGGGCTGTAACTACAACTTGTGCTTAATGCATGAGTTGAAACTCTTAATCAAGTTCTGTAAGAAAAATCAAAGGCTTTTACAGAAGAAATCACATGTATTGAAAAACAACTGAAACATCTGTTTTTTTTTTTAAAAAAACTAAATTATCTTATTTGGTTTTTGAATATTAAGGAAGTTAGTTTTTGACATGAGAAGGGAAGAGTTAGAGAGACAAGAAAGAAAAGGTGGAATAAATTGAAGAGGAGGAGGCAATTTTTGCCTTGTGGTAACTGAGAGAGAGTTCTGCAAATGTAAGGGACATCTACCAGCCTTACTGGGTAATGCTATTTTGACATTTCTCATGTGCCCATGGTTTCTTCATTTGTAAAGTGAGTAGTTTGTGTTAAATGATCCCTGAAGGCTTTAGTAATTGTTAACCAATGCGCTTAGACGAGGAGTCAAAATGCTAATTCTTTACAAATGTATGATTTTGTGATTAAAAAACTGTTGAGAAGTAATCACGAAAAAATCAAAACCAATAAGAGTCCAACCTGTGGGCTGGTGATAAATTCGATATACAAAATCAATAGCTTTCTCTACACAAACGGTAGCCAATTATAAAATACAATGAAAGAAGAATGTGACTCAAATAAAAATAATTATTTAAGTTAGTCATTTTTATAATTAAGTTACAAAATGTTTTAGATCTATATGAAGAAACATCTTGAAGAGTAGTAAAAAGATATATTAAAATGAGACAAAAATATTTGAAGTAAAATTCTGTTCTTAGGAAGGCTCAATAGTCCACATATCATTTTTTTCTTAAACAAAACCTGTAGTTTCAATTTCATGTCAGTTAAAAAAGCAATGAAATTATTTTAACTTGATAAAGTAATTTAAAAGTTATTTTGTAAGAGTGAATCATAGAGGGTAGCCATGAATTCCGATAAAGACTGGTAGAAGCTACATTCATTCAAATCGCATGGTACTGGCACAGGGAGAGACAGGAGAGTAGAGGAGAATGGAATCCATTGGATGAGCTAGGAATGCCTGGGCATTTGATATGCGTCAAGGTTGGTGTTTGCCCTGCAGTGAGTGTGCAGAATGTGCTGTGTGTTCTCTGTAGGATGTTTGGCTGTCCTCCAGCATCAAGGTGGGCCTGGCATTTTAAATTCCTTAGAATCCTGCATAAGTTTCTCTCTTTACTGTACAGACTCAGATTTCTAAGACAACGGTGACATGAACCCAGACACGGGCCTTTTGTATGAGACAGAATATAGCGAGTGATGACATTTCTGCTGGCTCAGGAAATTTATACTTCTGGATGCAGCAAGAAACAGTTTCTGTGTCATTGCTGGGAAGACAAGGCTGCCATGACTTTTCAGAACAGCCTTTATCTCAAGGCTGAAAAACTAACAGGAACACAGAAATAATTAGGTAAACACACAAAATGAATGTCTTTTAGGGAAATCAAACATGAACTACATAAAAGGTGATCACTGTGCGTATTTTGGCTACTAGATGAGCAAACACAAAGTAAAAAGCAAGCCAGAAATAATTCTTGCAATACCTATGATAAAAGATGTTAAATATGCACAGTTTTAGAAATCAGTAAGTACAGATGAGTGACCCAGCGGAAAAATATGTAACAAGAAAGAAAAATAACCAATGAACATTCAAAAAGAGCTTATTCTCAAAAATAATTTTTACAAGGTATGGTGAGACAAGCAGGAATATTATATTCACTCATATGATTGACAAAGATTAAAACAATTGATAATAATTAGTATTGGTAAGAATATTCATAGTTAAAAGATACTTCCGTATATTTCAGTAAAAGGAAAAAAGTGGGTGAACAGTTTCTAAAGTGAACAACTGGCCAGGTGAGGTGGCTCACACCTTTAATCCCAGCATTTTGGGAGGCTGAGGTGGGCGGATCACGAGGTCAGGAGTTCGAGATAAGCCTGGCCAACATAGTGAAACCCCATCTCTACTAAAAATACAAAAATTAGCTGGGTGTGGTGGCATGTGCCTGTAGTCCCAGCTACTCGGGAGGCTGACGCAGGAAAATTGCTCGAACCTGGGAGGCAGAGGTTGCAGTGAGCTGAGATCATGCCACTGTTCTCCAGCCTTGGGTGACTTGAGTGAGACTCTGTCTCAAAAACAAATAAATAAAGCAATAAAAATGAAACTTGAAATATGCATAGCTGTTGACATTCCATTTCTAGGAATTTTTACAAAGTAGTAGGCTTATACATTCTTAAAGATATATGCACAGTCATATAAATATATGAGGCAAATACATATGAACAAATATTAAATAACCTCTGAGATAATATTTAAATATGAAAAACATGCAATGGAGCTGGCTGTGAAGTCTGATCCTGTATTTGAAATTTAAGGCAGATATTTACACGATTTATTTGCCAAGGGAATGAATTAAAATGCTTTGAATGGTAAATGGTGGTTATAGTTGAAGGGAGAAGCTATGGGGGTTTTCTACCTTCATTTTTTTTTTTTTTTACATTTCTCTATTATTTGGAATTTTGTAATACGTAAGTGTTATTTTTTAAAATTAGAAGAATAATATATTTAAGTACAAGCAAATTATAACATTCAAATTCTAGGGCTGACCTGGGTTTATTTTTCCATTAACTTTAAACTAATTATTTCTTCCTTTAATGAAGATTCTCTAGGGAGGTTGTAACTGACCAACTGCCATATTGGATTATCCTTTTAAGAAGTCTGAAACATCTAGCCGACTTGCCTCAAAATCTTTTCCAATTACTTTCCTCACTTGTGAAGGACCCTCCTTGTTCTATTGTAACGACAGCTTGACTCTTGGCCCCACTACTTGCCTACAGGCCTCTACCTCACCTTTACACCATTCTCCTATGAGGTGGTCAGAGGACAGCATCATACCCACGTGTTGAGGAAAACCAGGGCAAGTGTCAGCTGGGAATTAGGGAGCAGGAGAGGTGGACACTGCTGTCATGGAGGAGCAGGATCTTGGAGTAGTGAGATGTTGATCTCTGTATAATCTTCACATCACTGCAAGTCCCTCTGACAGAACCTCAGCCGTCTAACTTTATCTTCCTGTTTCTTCCCATCAGGTCTTCAAGAACCTCAGCTGTTTAACGATGAGACTCCACGTTTTCCTCACTGCTCTTTTGGCCATCTTCCAAGTACTACCCGGTAAATACCAACATCATGGCCCTTTCTTATTATCATTATTTTGCTTTTTCCTCTCCCTAAGTCAACAACAGTTGGAAGGTTAAGGATTCGGGGGCTACTCAGAGGTCATCTTTCCACCCCAAAATAACTTACTGAAAAGGTAAAAGAAATTCCTCTGTAACTGTCTGCTGTGTCTTCATGATGTTAAGCCCTGTTAAGGGCCGGGTGCGGTGGCTTAGGCCTGTAACCCCAGCACTTTGGAAAGCCGAGGCGGGTGAATCACGAAGTCAGGAGATCCAGACCATCCTGGCTAACTGGTGAAACCCCGTCTCTACTAAAAATACAAAAAAAAATAGCCGGGCGTGGTGGCTGGCGCCTGTAGTCCCAGCTGCTGGGGAGGCCGAGGCAGGACAATGGCGTGAACCCGGGAGGCGGAGCTTGCAGTGAACCGAGATGGCGCCACTGCACTCCAGCCTGGGCGACAGAGTGAGACTCCGTCTCAAAAAAAAAAAAAAAAAGTCCTGTTAGGTCACTGTCTTCTACTCTCTGCTTTCCCCCAATGAATTGGATGATTTGAGGACCAAATCTATTGACTCATGTGATCAGTATAAACTGGGGTGGGGACAAAGATTCTTTGTATTTGCCCTGACCAGAGACTTGGTGCCACTCATCACAGTGGTGACTTCAGTTTGCCTGAACAGGGCTTCTGTCTTAACAGACTGTGAGAGTTGGGCCAGGTCATGTGGGGTAGGGGAGCAGGGGTGCCTGGAGAGATGTGGACCAGGCGATAGGTATTGATCCTACTGCACCCCTGACACATGAACCAACGCCTGTTTATTCCCGAGGGAGGAAAGATGATTTGGTCCGTAGTTATATCAACAACAACGGGAAATTATGGGAGATTGAGAGGGCGAAGGGAGGAGAAGCTGAGGCCTTGGAATCAAACCCACTTGCTGTTAGTGTTTAGCTGGGAAAGGTGGAGATTCCGTCTGCATGGTGAACTCTCCTGCTTTCCTCCTCAGACTTTTGGCTTCATACAAACGTCTTTCCATTTTTCAGGCATCACTAGGGCCGTCCGTTTCGAAAGACCTGGGATCTGTCTGAAGCGCGGAACACCGAATTGTGAGCCTTTCAGAGGACCCTGCAGGGCTTTCACCGTTTGCTGTAAAGTGAGGAGAAGCTGATGGACGAGCCCCGCAAAGAACCCAGGCGCGGGATCTGAAGCATGGCTCCTTTAGTCCAAATGACAGCAAACATTACTCAAGTCCATATAATTGATTATTATCATTAGAACTGATTAAAGAAAGATATGTTTCCCATGAAGGGGTAGGCACTGGGTAGGAGAAAATTCTAATTAAACTTATATTATGTTTGAAAGTTTGCAAAGCATTTTATTCACACAACGTGTTTAATCCTTAAACCCATTTTGGTTTATAAACTCCGTTTCACAGATGTAGAAACTGAAACTCAGCTAGGTTAAATAACTTGCCCAAGATCACGCAGTCTAAGGTTTTTCTTTCAGTGCAAGGTGCTCTGGAAATACTAAATAAATAAATAGCCTAAAATAAATAGCCAGATTTTGGAATATATTGATCTGAGGTTCTGCCCCATGCCTGTTGGCCCTATTGGCTTTCATTAGCTAACACTGTCTTTCCTATCTTTTATTTATGTATTTCACAGTATTTATTTATCTGTTAATTGACAAGTGAAAAATTGTATGTGTTTATGGGGTACAACGTAGTACTCTCTAAATGGAATAGTCAGTCAATCTCAGGGACCACCTTCCAGGGAAAACAGTGGCTCACACATATAACCGCAGCACTTTAGGAGGCCAAGGCAGGTGAATTGCTTGAACCGAAGGTTCGAGCCCAGCCTGGGCAATATGGCAAGTTTCCACTTCTACAAAAAATTAAAAAAATTTAAAAATTAGCCGGGCCTTGTGGCATGCACCTGTAGTCCCACCTATTCGAGAGTCTGAGGTGGGAGAACTAGTGGGCTGCATTCCCAGGAGGTTAAGGCATTATTAGTCACAGGATGAGGTAGGAAATTGGCACAAGATAAGATCATAAAGACCTTGCTGATAAAACAGGTTGCAGTAAAGAAGCCGGCTGAAACCCACCAAAACCAAGATGGTCATGAGAGTGACCTCTGGTCGTCCTCACTGCTACACTCCCACCAGCACCATGACAGTTTACAAATGCCGTGGCAACCTCAGGAAGTTACCCTATATGGTCTATAAAGAGGTGGCATAAATAATCTACCTCTTGTTTAGCATATAATCAAGAAATAACCATAAAGACGGGCAAGCAGCCCTGAGGGCTGCTCTGTCTATGGAATAGCCATTCCTTTATTTATTTATTTTCCCAATAAACTTGCTTAACTTGCTTTCACTTTACTCTATGGACTCGCCTTGAATTTCCTTGCGCGAGATCCAAAAATCCTCTTTTGGGGTATGAATCCAGACCCCTTTCAGGTAACATATGAATTCATAAGTAATTAGACTTCCCTATTATTTCAAGTTGGTTTCTTTCCCAAAGCTTTATCAGTAACTAGAATTCCCATACATTTCTGGAATGCATGCATGAAACTCATTGTGCAACTCTTGCTGACATCAGGGCACCAAAACGTCTACAAATGTATTTATCATGACCTACGTGACTAATACGGTCTAAATTACCCTTAAGCTTCTGCCTTAAGTTCCATAAATACCCCTAAGGAAAATCCACTGCAGCACGCTCAGTCCTCTCTCGCTGAAGCACCCTGCTTCACTCTGCTGCAGCGTTATTTCTATCTAATACAACTTTCATTTTCAAACCTATTCTGATTATGTTAACCTTGATCCTCTGGCTAAGGTAGTGTGTCTCCTCCAGGGAACTTACTTGCTCCACGCTGTACTCTTTGGAAGCAAGTCCCTAAGCTTAGGCCATGCTTAAGGTGTGGGGAATTAGACTCCACTTCCTCGAAGTGGTGTATCTACATAAGTTATTTGCAATTTTTCTGTATGGGAAATTTGTCTCTTCTCCTCATTTATTTATTGAATCACTTATTTATGTCAATAGAATCTTATGGATATTATTTTATACATCAGGTAATAATCCGAGACTATGATACTTTTTTTGTTGTTGTTCAAATATTCCAGCTTTGGCCATCAGGAACTCTTTCTGTTAACCTTTGTGTTACTTTGACCTACTACCCCCAACATTTTGTTTTTGAGCACTTTGTAGTTTTTGGAATCTTAGAAAAATGCTTTCACAAAATGACTAATCTCTTGGTTAAGGTGGTGACTGCTGGGATTTTTCTCTACATAGCTATTGTTTCTCTTTGAAAGTACTAAATAACTTGGGGGAGATACTTTGCAATTATGCAAATATCCTATTTCTGCTTAAACTTTCACTGTTTAAGGATGGATCTTGCCTGTAGTAATTATTAGTGTGGTGTTTTACTGTTAATATTCTATTTCCTCATTGCCCCTTCCTTCATTAATCATTCATTAATGAAGAGCTGTCCCTTACTGATTTGGTTATTTGTTCATATCAAATATGACTCATGGCTATTTATTTTATCCTTTGGGTTATAACTCAAAACTTTATTTTTTACTAGGTTGGTTCAAGTTTGGCCATTGGGAGCTCTTTCAGGTTTCTTTTGCCTTTATGCTTTTTTTTTGAGCATTTCCTTACTTTCTGACATTACAAGGTGTTCCATGTTTATCTTATATTTTCTCTGTCCCAGTACAGGAATGAATTGGCTCTTTAAGGATTCTGGATCCATTTACTTAAACATAGTACTTGGAAACCAAGACCCATGAATTGATTCTTTAAGGGTTCTGGGTCCATTTACTGAAACATAGCACTTAGAAACAAGACCTGAGCACCAGGTATACTCATTGCTACTGAGGTGTCACTGTTTCTTGTTTTCCTAAGAGGTTAGATTTAGGAAACATACATGTGAACATTAATTCATCCACTCATACACACGTTTGTTGTGTGTGTATATATATGTGTGTGTGTGTGTGTGTGTGTATACATTTTTTAAAAAATCCATGCTCCACATTAATATCTTCAACTACAATCCAAAATCACAGTGTTCATTCTGCCTTTCCCATTTCCTTACTTATAACCTGTTTACTGAACCTGCCTCTTATTATTTATAATTTTTTTTATTTGTTCATCATTAGGATATACATTGTTTTAAAATGGGTGACACAACTGCTGTTAGAAACAAATCTAACAATTGGAATGCAGTGCAGATGAAAGACAACATAAAGCCTTTTCATCTTTGTAGTACTCGATCAAAACAGTCTTTCAATGTTACTTAAGTCAATTCCTTTCTTCCCCTTCCACTTTAGTGTGTGTATTCGTCTGTTCTCACACTTGGGTATGAAGAAATACCTGAGACTGGGTAATTTATAAAGGAAAGAGGTTTAGTTGACTCACAGTTCTGTGTGGCTGGGGAGGCCTCAGGAAACTTACAATCATGGCAGAAGGCAAAAGGGAAGCAAGGCACCTTCTTCACAAGGTGTCAGGACGGAGAAATGCCAAGCAAGGGGGGAAGAGTCCCTTGTGAAACCATCAGCTCTCATGAGAACTCACTCACTATCATGAGAACAGCATGGGGGAAACCAGTCCCATGATTCAATTACCTCCACCTAGTTGGACATGTGGGGATTATGGGGATTATAATTCAAGGTGAGATTTGGGTGGGGACAAAAAGCCTAACCATATCCGTGTGGTCATATCATTAATTTTTTTTAATACAGTTAGATTTATTTGTCACAATCTGCATTCTATTTTTCTTCCCATCAAGTTACTTTATATATGGTAAAATTCAAAGTTTGTGGTGGTTAGTTCTGAGGGATTTGCATATGCAGAGCTCTGTGTTCATTGCCACACTTCTATATGGAACGTTGCTTTCATCCCCAGTTTCTTTGTAGTAGTCTATTTTCACACTGCTGATAAAGACATACCCGAGACTGGGCAATTTATAAAAGAAAGAGGTTTATTAGACTTACACTTCCACGTGGCTGAGGAGGCCTCACAGTCATGGTGGAAGGCGAAAGGCATGTCTTACATCGTGACAAACAAGAGAAGAGGGCTTGTGCAGGGAAAATCCCATTTTTAAAGCCATCAGCTCTCATGAAACTTATTCACTATCAGGAGAACAGCATGGGAAAAACTTGCCCCCATGATTCAATTACCTCCTGCTGGGTGCCTCCCACAACACGTGGGAATTCAAGATGATATTTTGGTGGGGACACAGCCAAACCACATCACCGTTTACAGACAAACCCTTCCTGTGACTCTGAAACCCTGACAGCCGCTGATCTGGTTTCTGAGCCTACAGTTTTGCCTTTAGTGTCATATAAATGGAGTCATGCGATCTCTAGCCTTTATGTCTGGCTTCCTTAATTCAGCAACAGGCCTTTAAGATTCATCCAAGTTATTGTATGCATCAATCATTTATTCCTCTTTGTTGCTGAGTAGTCTTTCATTACATGATGTTCTACAGTCAATTCACTCATCAAAAGACAGATGTGTGGCTTACAATTTGGGACAATTATTGGTAGAACTGCTAAAAACATTTACATACATGTTTTCAGTTTGAACGTACATTTTCATTCCTCTATGATACATACCCATGTGAGGGATTGTTGAGTCATTAGGTAAGTGTATATTTTACTTCACAAGGAACTGCCAAACTGTCTTCCAGAGTAGCCATACTATTTTGCATTCCCATCAGTGGTGTATGAGGGTTCAATTTGGTACAGTAAGGGAAGCTGCTAAGAGAAAAGATGATTAAGAAATTGTTTTTGGACTGTTTCAAAATGGGAGACATTGAGTTACTGCTGAATTTGGACTTGCCAGTCTAATCGGCAGTCTTCCCCTGTAAAATTTGATCTTATCTATGCTGAAAACAATTCCTTGGGTTCTAAGAAAATGGTTCTAAAGAAATCTTGATATTTGGAAAGATGCCTTTGGAGAGAAGAAAATAATCACTGTCTCTCTAAATCTTGATCCTCTGTAAATCAATGAGTTGATTTCAGTAATGTCTGAGTTCTGATTCTATGTGTTAATGCCTAAGTGCCAAGTTAAGTATTTCTGTAGAAGGCCAACTTATTTTCTTAGCTGTTTAATAATCAACTGGGATCCATCACTTGATACCCAAGAGCTGTTAAGGGGCAAGGATATAAACAAGTGAGAACAAAATCTCTGTGAGAGCTGAGTGTGGTAGCTCACTCTTGTAATCCCAGCACTTTGGATGGGAGAATCGCTTGAGGTCAGTCTGGCAACATAGAGAGATCCTGTCTCTACAAAAAATGTTTTTTAAGTTAGCCAGGCATGGTGGAGCATGCCTGTTGTCCCAGCTCCTAGGGAGGTTGAGGTAGGAGAATCACTTGAGCCCAGTAGTTTGAGGTTGCAGTGAGCCATGATTGCACCATTGCACTCCAGCCTGGGAGACAAAGTGAGACCCTGTCTTAAAAACAAAAACAAAAATAAAACCTCTGGAACTTTTTAACTTATAGCCAACACACACATACACACACACAGAGCCTTCATCCAAAAATCCATAGATTCACAGACATATAAACAGCATACAGGTGTCTTAGAGAATAACCATTTCAGTGGTTAGAGGTGAAGAAACTGAAATCTAGGAAAAGAAAGGCCTTATCCAAAATCAATCAGGGAGTTAGTGGTGTCACCAAACCCAGGTTCTACATTCTCCCGCCTCTGGTCCAATGGCCTAAAAGTTAAACGTGTTCTCAGAAAGAGGGTCCACATGAGTGGTGATGCCTTTATTAAGCAGAAGTCAGGGGCTGTGGTTCTCCTGGGCTACCCTGAGGCCCCTCCAGCTGTTGCAGCTACAGCCTACAGCAGTGTTTGTACTGGCTTTTGCACTGTGCAGGAAGGATAGAGCAGCCGTGGGATTTTTGGCGCCTGCAGACACCACCCATGTCTTCACATTCATGGAATCTATCCTTTCTCTCATATCCTTTAAGGGAAGAAGGCGGAAAGAAACAAAAAAGTAAAATCCTGTTTAAGAAAAGTTACTAGAATTCATCTTGTTTAGCACACGATAGTCCACAGGCAAAACTGGCTCTGCTTCTTTTGGCATGACGCGCGAACTTAGGACAGTTTTTACATCTTTAAATTATTTTTAAAAATTCAAAACCAAATTTTTGGTGATATATGAAAATTATATGAAACTCAAATTTCAGTGTCCATAAATAAAGTTCTAGAGGACGACAGCCACGCTCAAGTATTTACACATTATCTATGGCTGCTTTCATCGTACGCAGGCAGAGGTGAGTTGTTATGACAGAGATCACATCGTCCACAAAGTCCAAAGAATTCATTACCTAGTCCTTTACAGGAAAAGCTCACTGACTGCTGTAGTAGTCTCTTCTGACTGTGCCAGAATATGTAGGTATATAAAATTCACTTCCCTCCACATGCTCTCCATAAAAGCTTTCTAAAGTACCTTGCTTCTTCTTGACAGGGCAAAACTTTACAAGTATTGAGTAGAAATTAGTCAATAAGTATTTAATGAATAGATAACTACAGTGATGTCCTGAGTATTCTGATTCCTGAATACGGTGCCTTCCATATTCTGTGAAGTGTGAGTTCTTTCATAGTTTGTGATCCTTTCAATGCCAAAGCTGAGGCATGGAGTAGGCACCTGCCTTCCTATGCTCAGTGAGCTAGGCTGGAAAGAGAATGACATGACATGCAGGAGGTTGACCTTAGTCCCACAGAGAGCAGGTCTAGAGAGCCAGAGAGAGAATGACCAACAACCATAAGAAAACAGTGAGTATGAAGGATTTCCATTAGAGTTTATGTCTGTTAAAGCCATGGCCTTGTGATGGAAGGCATACTTAACTAGGATTAGGAAACTTGGTTTCTAATTCATGCTCCACCCACCACAACTATAGTTATTGGCAACAGGTTTTCCTATGTGAGCTATGTGAGTCACAGATGCTCCTAATGTCTCATAAGAAGGATACATATATAGATACAGGTATATGTCCATATCTGTATCTACATCCATATCTATAGCTATGTATCTGTCTATCATCTATGTAATCTATCCTCTATCATCTATATTCTATTAACCATCTGTCTATCTATCTATCTATCTATCTATCTATCATCATCTATCTATCTATCATCTATCTATGTCATCTATCATCAATCATCTATCTTTCACAATCAGGCAGTAGTCAAGGTGGTGGCCGCTCTACCAGTCGGGGCTGAGCAACCACAGTGAGCAGTGCAGCCCTGTGGCCATGATGCATTTGTAACAGAAGTGGGAATTAAATCTTTGCTCTTTTAGGATACCAAGATTTGAACGTTGTTTTCACCACATCGTAACCTGGCCCATGCTAACATATGCAGAAGGTTGCCAGGAAAATGTGAGACCTCTAGTTAAATTTGAACATCAGATAGACAATGAATAATCTTGTAGTATAAGCTTGTCCCAAGTGTTGCATGGGACATACACATATTTAAAACTGTTCCTTTTTGTATATAACTTAATAAGTAAATCTATTTTCAGGTATTGTTGAGTATTTGCTAAGAGTGTAATCTTGGGAATGAAACCAATTTTAAGCTTGAATCTAGGCTTCACCACATACAATCCTTGTGACTTTGGGCAAGTGATGCCATTTCTTAGTCTCATGTGTAAGACAGGGCTAAAAATACCTGCCCCAGAAATATTGTTCTGAGGAGTACATGGGAGATAATGTGTTGAAACACGACACATCTTTGCTGTGATGTCTGGTAAAGAGAAAGTGGTCAGCATTATTTGTTATTAGTATTAGTGTTGTCGTTGCCATTGCTTTGGTTCACATGGAATTGGTTTGTAAGCTGTGATGCCTACTATTAATGTTACCTATCACAATTGTTAGTTATGTCTGGTATCTATTGCGACAACTAGAAGAAGGTAATCTTGGGAAAAAATTTTAAATTTCTTTAAGCTTCTCTCTCCTGATTTGTAAAATGAAATTTGTTGTACATGCTGTGCTTTTTCTCAGCTATGTGGCTGTTCAGTTATTCCATATTTCAGTGCATCCTTGGCTGATGAATCAATTTGGCCTACGTCAGCTCCAAGGGCATCCACCTCATCATCCTCCAGGTGGACTAGTAGCTTACCTGAGGCTGTTCGTATCAGACATCCAAGAAGGAGAAAGAGAAGGAACAGCAGTCTCATGATGGGAAATGAGTGGTCAGGATTATACGACAACCGTACAGCCTGAAGGTGGCTCTTTCTTCAGTGTACATCAATTTAGGAGGACAAGTGATCTGGGAATGAGTTTGAATTCAGCTGGGAAACTAACACAGGAATAGAAAACCAAATATTGCACGTTCTCACTTATAAATAAGAGCTAAGCATTGAGCAGACATGGACATAAATATGAGAATTATAGACACCGTGAACTACTAGAGGGTGGAGGGAGGAGTTGGGTTAAAAAATTACCTATCTGGTACTATGTTCAGTACCAGGGTAATGAGATACATACTCCAAACCACAGCATAATACAATATTCCCATGTAACAAATCTGTGCATATACCTACTGTATCTAAAGTAAGTTGAAATTTTAAAAAATGAACATACATAGAGTAAATGGATCTTTTTTGAAATAATTTTGGGTAACTAATACTTAAATCCAGAAGCAGCATTTTATTGCACTTTTGTTTCATTTTAGCCAATTTCTGCATGTATGTGGCTAAGCACACAAAGGCGTGATGCAAAAATGACAAAAGAGATCTGCTGAGCTACCTGCAAATGCCTTTCAGAAATAAAATAAAGCATCCTTTAGTGGTGATGCTTCTTCTCAAGAGCAAATGACTCCACTTAAAGTAAATCACTGCAAAATTTAAAAAGAAGAAGAAGAAGAAGAACAACAACAACAACAATTCAACTAGAAAGAAAAAGCTTGCATTCCTGATTCAAATGTTCAAATTATGGCATGGATGTAACCTGAGAATGTTCCATCTATGGACTCATGATTACAGATCCAAGTCTCCTCCTGTTCAAATAGAAAGGCTTCACAGTAATTTTGCATTTTCTGGTGGATTTTCATTTCTGCTTATGGCTCTGAGGTTTGGTGCCTTTTTTTCCCCCAGAATAAATTATTATAAAATAGTGATTTTGAGGATTCATCCATTTATTCATTTATCCTCATTCATTTCATGTCCCTGCATCTATCAACTTTCCCTTTGGAAATAAAAATGAAACCACCCTTTAAAATTTTTTTATTTCTTCCATTCTATAAAAAAGTTTATTTTTAATGCCAGACCACGTAAGGGCAGCTATTTTAAAATTGCATTTTGAGTTCATGCAAGCTTACTTTCTATCAGCTGCCTGTTTCCACACATCTATGGATTAAATAAACCAATATTTAATACCACTGACATTACATTATTTCAAGATCTGAAAGTGCTTCATGAATCATTAAGGAGAGGTTAAATTCTCTCTCTTCTTTTCAAATTTCAGTAGCTTTTGGGGTACAGATAGTTTTTTGTTACACGGATGAATTATATAATGGTGAATTCTGAGATTTTAGTACACCTGTCACCTGAGTAGAGTACATTGTACCTAACATGTAGTTTCGTATCCCTATCCCTGCCGCCTTCTGAGTCTCTAAAATCCATCATATCACTCTGTATGCCTTTTTGTACTCATAGCCTAGCTCCCACTTATAAATGAGAACATACGGTTTTTTTGGAAAACCAGCCATTTTAGAAGCTAAAAAAGGAGAAGAAATTCTGTAAATGGAAATTACCTTTTTTCCTTCGTCAAGTTCAATTTTTGATTTTTTTTTTTTTTTTTTTTTTGGGCTACCTGGTTAAAAGCGATAATTCTAGGCAGGCTCTTACCATGTCAAAGTTTTGCATAGATTACAACTAGGTGACACATCAGGGGCCAAAGAATTTCTTAATCCATGTAGTGCAATGCATTCTTATGGTAAAGGAATTAAACAGCAGAATGTATACAAGGTAAAACACTGAAATTCCTCCTTGTCTCTTTCCCCTCCACATCTGTGTTGCTTTATATTGTTTCTACATCTCTCTCCTTCTCTACACTGTGAGCTTCTAAAGTAACAGGCACTGTGTGATTACCTTACTTCCTTAGTCCCGGAGCAGTACCAAGCAGAGATGAGGTACTCACGTATTTGTTTAAACAAATGAAATTTGAATGAAAGAATCAATACATGAATGAATAAATTGATGGAGGGAGGAAGGAGTTAAGGAAGTGCTGTGGCCTAAATGTTTGAATATTTGTGTCTCCCCATTCATCTGTTGAAATGCCAACCCCCGTGCTTGTGATGATATTACAAGGTGCGGCTTTGGGGAGGTGATTAAGTCATGGAGCTGAAGCCCTTGTGATGGGATTGCTGCCCTTATAAAAAGAGACCTGAAGGAGCTTGTTTGTACCTTTCACTACGTGACAACACAGAAAAGGAAGCGAGCTCTCTCCAGACACCTATGCCGGTGTCTTGAGCTTGGACTTCCAGCCTCGAGAAGTGTGAGAGGTAAACTTCTGTTCTTTATAAGCCACGCTGCTTATATTACTTTTTAATAGCATCCTATATGGACTAAGGCAGAAAGGAAGGAAGAAAAGAAGGAAGGAAGGCAGGGAGGAAACTCAGGGATGCATACCTTTTGAACTCTCTAACAGTGGTCACCCTACATTAATAATCAGTATGTGTTGAGAAGCCACAAGGTAGATTGTTGCTGAGATGTAGACATCAGATAAATCAGCCAAGCTCTGATGTAAGCTGTGGTCTTTGCAAAAATAGAGACAATTTTTTTTTTTTGTACCTAAGGATAAAAGAGCTCTAAAGTCAGATAACCCTGGTTTCAAAGCTTTTGCTCTGCCATTCATTAACTGAGTGATCTTGTGCAAATAATTCAACCTTTCAAAGCTCCAGTGTCTCCTGTTTATTTGATGATGGCTATAGTGTCAACCTCCTACTCCTTGTCTCAGAAAAAAAAAAAAAAATCTTAGGAGGAGTCCATTGCTACCCAATACCTACCCACACAGAGAGTTGTGTTTTAACTAGGACCACCACAAGAGTTTCAAACCCACCAAAAAGTGGGCAAAGGATGTGAACAGACATTTCTTAAAAAAGGACATTTATGCAGCCAACAAACATATGAAAAAAAGCTCATCATCACTGGTCATTAGAGAAATGCAAATGAACCTAACCTGTAAGAAGAACTTTTAAGTCAACTTCTGGATACCTGAAATCACACAAGATACTACTTTCCTCCATAAGGCCTGGAATGTCTCAAAAAAATCCCTAAAATTTAAAACTTAATAAGGACAAGTTTGCCAATTAGGGCCCATGGAATTAGAGGCTGATAGGGAAACTTTGGCCATTTTGGGTGTGGGAGAAAGATGGTCTTAGATAAGACCTAAAATTGTAGGAACACACTGAATTTCACTTATTCAATGTTGGCATAACTTAAGTTTACATAATTTAATAAAATAATATTGAAACTCCTCTGTCACTCCAGTAAGAATGAACATTCTTGAACACCTATCACGCACCATGAATCTTGAAAGTGGTATCTTAGTTGACATAACTTTTACCTGAGATAGGCATTTTCTCTGAGCAAGTCAATGCAGATTATACAACTAGTGATTGAGCTGGGATTTGAACTCTATCCACAATTAAAACTTTTGCTTATTTTACAGTCTTTTTTGCTAAAAAAGAAAGATAATACTTTTTGAATAAAGGAACACATCTCTAGTGAGATAAACTAGTTCTGTGTGTTTGACAGCAAAAGAGCTTGAGGTTTAGAGAATGAACAGGGTCGTGCATAAAAGGTTGTCTGAATTGCACTTTCCTAACAAAGGGGGAAAATCTGCATCAGGTGGGTCATGGTGGGTCAAGTGGGTAAAGGTCAGTGCTCCCTAAGCAAGCTCACAAGATAATTTATAACCCAAACAGAAATACTTAGGGGCCTATTATTGATGGTTACACTGGAACAACAGACATAAACTGGGACTGCCCCCAGACAATCTGGGTATATTTCTACCCTGTCCCTAAGGAAACTCCTTTGTTAGTAACCACAAATTTATCTGCTGTGGGCTTAGTTAAAGCCTTGGGGTTGATCACTGTCTCTCCATTGTCCTCCCCATCACCACCCTGGAAACTGTCAACAACACATTGACCAATCACAGGGGTCTCCTAGGACACCGAGATCATTGCTGGCACCGGCTTATCTTTCTAGCTCATCCCAGTTCTCTCTCTCAGCCCAAAGATTACGGTAGGAAAAGACTTGAGAAAGAGTACCACCTTCTTCCACTAGGAAGTCATGTCAGCAACTCAATAAGTATGTATTTCTGATTTTACACTAAGGTTGAACACACTTTTACTTCTAATTACATACCATCCACAATCGCATCCTAAAAGAGACAGCGTTGTCACAGGTAAGCATTCTTCTGGGAGGAGATGCTGAGAGGGTTTTCCTGCTTACCCATTCTTGGGGGGTGTAAAAATTCATCTCTCTGTTAGAAAATCCTCATCACACAAGGATAATGCCAAATTAGTTTTGGAACAAAGTTAGGGTATCAGTGAACAATTTCTTTAATATTTTAGCCCATGTATCACCTCCTGGGTTGGGAGGGGTCTGGTGAGGATGCTCTAATCTGCCTATCCTCAGTGTCTCTGTGCATAAGCGGCCTCCTCCAGCCCCCTCCTCAGCCTGAGATCAAGTCTTCATTCTTGCTCCTCATTTACCTCTGTCCTTAGACAGCTCCATGAAACTCTCAGTAAATGAACCAAGTATGTTTCTGACGTTTTCCCTTGGTCCAGGGGAAACGTAGAGATTAAATGTTTCCACTTTGAAACTTTCAATCAGTATTTGAATCTTTTACCACATAGATATCTATTTTTGTTTAGTGATCCTGACCTAGAATGAAAGTAATGTTTCTGGTAAAATATTTTAAATAAGTCACACAATTTAACACAGAGCCTGTGAGGGTTTTGCTCCCTTGGCCTCAGCAATAGTACTATTGTGATAGTAATGATGATGATGACGAATATGTCTTAGTCCATTTGTGATGCTATGACAAAATACCTTAGAATGAGTCATTTATAAACAACAGAAATGCGTCACTTACAGAGACTGGAAAGTCCCAGATCAAGACCCTGGCAGATTCGGTGTCTGGTGAGAGCCCATTCCTTACACAGGGTGGCTTCTAACGGGACCGTCACAAGGTAGAAAGTGCAAGGGAGCTCTCTAGGACCTCTTTTATAAGGGTCTTAACTATTTGTGAGGGCTCTGCCCTCATGACCTAATCACTTCCCAAACATTCCACTTCTTAATACTATTGCACTGGGGATTAGATTTCAGCATGAATTTTGGGGGAGAGACACAAACACTCAAACCAGAGCAAATAATGATGGTGATGATAATACTGATAATAATAATAATACCACTAGAAAGTAAAGTGGAGGCTGAAATCTGTTGTCTACATTCCTGTCTCCTACACTTACACCCTGAAAGCAATCCTCTTTATTGCCTCCTACCCCTTCTTTAACCCCAGTTGGCCCCAGTGGAAACCCACCTTGCAGTGGGTTCCTCCACGCTCCACAGGCTGTGTGCTGCATGTGCCTTTAGGCAAGGTCACCTGAGGGCAGCTTCCAGTGACCACATAATTAGGGGTCAGATCAATGGGCAGAGGCAGGGCTGAGTGAGGTCATGCAGAAGGCATTGTGACCCTATTGACAGAAGTCAGGTTTGAGTGGCAGTGAGGGAAAGAAGGGTGGTAGGATGTGGGGACTGTGTAGGCACCCCTTTCATAGGGTTTCCCTGAAAAGCTGGGCAAACGCAAAAGATGACAGTTCTTGTGTGTCCAATAAGTGTTTTTCTTTTAGTTGGTATAGATGCAGTAGAAGGGAATAAGAGATAGAGCAGGTGAGAGAAAGAATTGCTGGAGTCCTGATGTGGTTTGGCTCTGTGTCTCCATCCAAATCTCATCTCCAGTTGTAATCCCCACATGTCAAGGGAGGGATCTGGTGGGAGATGATTAGATCATGGAGGAGGTTTCTCCCATGCTGTTCTTGTGATAGTGAGTGAGTTCTCATGAAATCTGATGGTTTAAAAATGGTGTTTCCCTCTTCTCTCTCTCTGCTTCTGCCATGTAAGATGTGCCTGCTTCCTCTTTGCCTTCTGCCATGATTGTAAGTTTCCTCAGGCCTCCCCAACCCTGCAGAACTGTGAGTCGATTAAACCTACCTTTTTTTTAAAAATAAATTACTCAGTTCTTTATAGCAGTGTGAAATGGTCTAATACAAGTCCTGTCTATGAGTAAGCAAGGAAATGCGATCTATGACCCTTTCTCTCTTCTTCCCTTTTTGCCCTTCCCTCCTTTGTTCCCTCCTTTCTTCTCTCCTTCCTTCCCTCCCTTTTCTTTATTCCTCCCACCCTACTTTCCTGCCTCTCCTTTCCCCCTCCCTTTCCTTCTTCCTTTTTCCACCCCTTCTGTCTTTTCTTACCATTTTTTCTCTCTCTCTCTCTTTCAGTGCCCTGTCTTTTTTTTTTTTAGCTTCTCTTTCAATACATGCCAGGACAAAATAAAGGAATAGCAAAGCTAAAGTCATCTGAAAGCCAAAGGTTGTGATGGAGAACAGTGAAGAGACCACATGGGGCACTTATGGCAAGGGTTCACCGTATAAAGTGCCCTGAGCTTCTCTAGGTGCCCCAAAACTCTTCCATTTAATTATAAAAGGATATACGTATAAAGAGATAGCCAGAATTTCTATCCTTGAAATAAAAGTAATCCTTTTACTTGTATTTAAAATGGCACTTATCCCTTAAACATAGGCACCCCAGTCTTGCCAAAAAAAGTGATGGGATCATCACAGGTTATTTCCGTCTGTTAAGTTGGGCCATGAAAACATAAAACTCTGAAACCTCCTCTAAAGTTATATGTACCTTCATCGTTAAAGGGAAGGTGCTTAGTTTTAACAAACAGTTCAAATAATCTATTTTGTCTAGAGAAAGAATGAGTAATAAACTACAGTCTACCCTTAATTTATGTCAACCCTCTTGTTTCTCAGCTCCCTCTTACCTGGAGCAGGCAACAAGGATAAAAATGGCAAAGTGAAGAGCAGGTAACCAACATTCATAGCTGGTGGCTGACCAGCCAAGTGACCAGCCACGATTGCTACCTTCTAAAGAGTCTGACACTTTCTATGCAAATGCAGATTCTAAGAACGTACATTTTTGACCTCAGGTTATTATGGATTATGATCTTTCACATCTGGAACTCAGATGACATTTGAAGGCACTGAAGGTAGCTTGATGTTTTGCAAGGCAGCAATTTGCTGTTTTTTTTTTTTTTTTAAGAATAGCACTTTGGAGGTGTGCGATTGATTGATAAAGAATTAGACCTTGAACCATAAGAATAAATCTCTGACAGTACATATTTACTCTTTGCCAATTCTATGGAGGAAGTGCTTTTGGTGTAGGAATATCCCGGAGATATGAAATCACAGAATGGAGACATATGCCCTCCACCCTCATCCAAGACTGAATCTGTTCGCAATAAATTCCAAGCTACAGATCTGAAATAAACGGGCTGTTCATGTAATACTGAGCTCAGAGTACCTTCTGAGGGTCATTTCTATGAAAAAACACATAAAGTTCAGTAACTTTTTGCGAGTTTTTCATCATTTTTTCTCCATTAAACAAATGTAGGCTTAGGTCTTTTGTGTTACTAATTTTATGCTCGATTCTTGATTTGAAACTAGGATATAGTTGACCATCTCTGTTGATGGGTTCAACATCTGAAAATGTTCAGAAAAAAAATGTGTCTGGTCTGAACATATAAAGGCTTTTTTTGGTCATTGTTCCCTAAACAAGATAAGATAACACCCATTTACTTAGCATTTACATTGAGTTAGGTTTTACAGGTAATCTAGAGATGATTTAAAGTACATAGGAGGAAAATCAAAGGTTATATGATGGTACCCATGCCATTTTGCCTCAAGGACTTCAGCATCTGAGGAATTTCGTATCCACAGAGGGCCTGAAACCAGTCCCCCCCCGGATACCAAGGGGCAACTGTATTTGTTAATTGCTGCTGAAATAGTAAATTGTCATTAACCTTAGTGGCTTTAAACAACACTAATTAATTATCTTACAGTTTGGGGGAATAAAATATCCAAAATCAAGGTGTCAGCAGGACTGTGTTCCTTTTTAGAGTCTCTAAGTGAGAATCTTTGTTTGCTTTTTTGTTTTGTTTTGCATTTTCAAGCTTTAGAAGCTGCCCACATTCCTTGGCTTGAGGCTTCTTCATCTCAAAGCCAGTAATGCCTGTCAAGTCATTCTCACATCACATCCTGAAGACACTGACTGTTCTGTCTCTCTTTCCAAATGTAATGATCCTTTTGATTACATTGGTCTCATTCATCTAATCTAAGATAACCTCCCTATTTGAAAGTCAGCTGATTAGCAACCTTAATTCTATCCGCTGACATTAATTCTTATCTGCTATGTAAAGAAGCATAATCATAGGTTCTAGAAATTAGGACATGGACTTTTTTGAGAGGCCATTATTATGCCTACTACACCTAGTAAAATAAAACTCAGTAGTGTAGCAAATAAATACTTTGGCCACAAAAATTGTCTTTAAGGAGAAAAATGTCTGTGAATAACTTTTTAGTATATGGACATTGCAAATATCATGGGATATATAATGTAAACTCTACCTAAACTTCCAGGCACCAGGAGAGCAACAAATTCATTCAAATTAAAAATGTCACACATTATAAAAATTAAATGATTAAGTAAATAACACTATTGGACAGGCCTGGGATCAAGGTGAGGTGGGTAAATTTGAGTTGGACAATAGCAGGATTAGATTCTGTCCTTATTTAAAACTTAAATATTTTGTTGATCATGGTTACTTTTGAATCAATTATTTTTTTACAAAGAAACACATGCATTATAAGATCACCTATCTTGAGTGTAAAATGTTTTGATCCCCTAATTTTGCACCTGCATCCAGTGCCTCCCTCACCTCTTGGCCCTGTTAAAGGATCTACATAAAATCTCTAGGTCTGATTTTTTTTCCCAATCTTGATACTTTAGGACATCTGATGGATTATTTTAGACGAAAATGCATTTAGCCAGAGGTTGATGGTATGCACATTAAGAGAAAACTTAATATCAAGAAGCAGAGAGCTTCATAGACATGCAGGGTATACCTGCAGAGTTCACGATTTAACTATCAAATGAGTTAAACTGCCTAACGAGAGAGGGCAGGGCTAGGCAGCTGTCTTGATGCTTCCCCTTAGAGTCTCTCTTGTCTTTCTTCTTGATGTTTGCTCTCCTCTCATTGCGTTCTGTGCTATATTGCCCTCATTTAACTGTACCTTCAAAAAGGACCTGTTTTTAAGAGCTTTTACATGAATCAAAATTATGTCTACATGTGAGGAAATGCTTTGTGCAACTCAACTTTGCCATTAAATGTATAATAATTTATGAAGTAACACCTCTTCCTCAATGACCAGTGCATATATGAATAAGAGAAAGTCCATACCTGTAGAGAGCTCATAGACTAATGGAGAAGTAAAAATTTATCCACATGAGCAGGAAGCACAATTGCATAAGCAGCCTAAACCAGAAGGAGGGAGTGCTTGTGAAGAACAGGATGACAGGGCGTTCCCTCCTTAGTGGATCACCCTGATTCCAGGAGATAAGAGGTCTTTGAGTTGAGACAATAACGAGGCACAGTCTTCAGGGAAGATGTGGGGTAGGTGAGGGCATGCAAGGAGAGGAAGTAGGAGGAGCAAAGCACAGGTTATAGGAAAACAATGGGAATAATTGGGGAAGGTCAAGTGACCTAAAGGGAACAGATATCGCTAAGCCTCCCCCAAATCGCAGCAGTGCCAGTCTCCTTGTCAGAAACTTACGACTCATAATCATTCACTCACATCTCATGATCATGATGGAAAAGCTCAGGTTTTCCATCCTGAAAAGAAACTCACCGTGGATTTATTCAAAATAATATTGACACAGACTTTGTGTCTTTCTGACATGGGGTTTTGAATTCTAACATCCTATTGCTCCTGTTGGTTTTGGGTTACTGGAGGAGCAACCCAAAAATCTCCTCCTGTGCCATCCCTGACCCCTGGTCTGGAGAGCTGGGAAGGACATTCCAAGGACGTCAGAGATTGGCTTGTCCGAAACCAACATTACACAATCACAATTACAATTACTAGGATCAAGATTCCATGTCTTTGAACACCGTAGCTTAATTTGGTTTACATGTCGCATGTCTCTGCTGAGTGAGCCCTTTCTGAGTTCACATTAGTCACAGAAGCTTCTTGGACTCCTCATTACCTTTTGCAGCATTTTATTCTGTCATGGCCATAGGTGCCAATCTGTTTCAAGCTTGTAGAGCAAATATTCAGAACACACACACCTTTGTTCCTGTGTCAGCTAGCAGGATTTCTTATATCTTTAGAAAAACCTAAAGAAATGAAAAAAAAAAAAAAAAAAAAAAAAAAAAAACAGAAGCAATAAACAATAAGCAAACCAAATAGGAGTGATAGGCTGTTAGAACTCAAAACCCCATGTCAGAAAGGCACAAAGCCTGTGTCAGTATTGTCTTGAATAAATCTGTGGTGAGTTTCTTTTCCAAGCCTGGGCTTTTCCATCATGATCATGAGACATAAGTGGATGATTATGTGAACCTAAGTTTCTTAAAAGGAGGCTGGCCCTGCTGTGGTTTGGGGATGCTTAGTTCCTGGAACTAGAATGTGAAAGACTGATCGCTGCTAAGTGACCAGGGCCTCCAGATGGGCTCAGGTAGGAGCTCAACAAGGATTTCTTGAGAATTCAACTCCACCACAGAAAAATAACCTCAAAGCTACCCTACCTCCATTTACACACATAGGCCAGTAACCTCTGCTTTCCAAATCATGAAGTCCATTAAGTATTTGAACCGAGCTGAAGAAAAAGATGTGGCTCAAAGGGTAGAAATTGTTTAATGTGAATTTAATATGAAAGTATCTTAGGGCCGGGCCCAGTGGCTCACGCCTCTAATCCCAGTATTTTGGGAGGCCGAGGTGGGTGGATCACCTGAGGTCAGGAGTTTGAGACCAGCCGGGCCAACCTGGTGAAACCCTGTCTCTACTAAAAATACAAAAATTAGCTGGGCATGGTGGGAGGCACCTGTAATCCCAGCTACTCAGGAAGCTGAGGCAGGAGAATCACTTGAACCTGGGAGGCAGAGGTTGCAGTGAGCCGAGATCATGCCACTGCACTCCAGCTTGGGTGACAGAGCGAGACTCCATCTCAAAAAAAAAAAAAAAAAAAAAAAAAGGAGGGGCAGCTAGGGCCCAAGGGAGAGGGGCTGGGAATTAAAAAAAAGAAAAAAAAAAAACAGAAAGTAGCTTCCAATAAAAACAATAATTAACAGTAGAAGTAAACCTTTGTAATCAATTGTTTCTACTCTCTAAATTCTGTTCTCAATCTCGGCCTTCCATTTGTCCTCCCTCCTTCCCATTTGTCTCTTCCTTCCTACTCTCCTAAGTGGTGGAATAGCGCCAAGTGTCTGGTGTCTCCAAGAACCCTGCTGCTCCTCTGTAACCCAAAGCCCATAAACAATATGGATAAAATCAGTAAAATGAGGCTTTTTCAATGTAATTTCTATCCGATTAGCTATCTCAGGTCTTAGTCTCAAATTATCTTTCTGTCTCTCTCCTTTCCACTCTCTTTTTCTTTCTTCACCCTTTTATTTTATTCTTACAATACCAAGGAGAAAATAAAATTAGGCATTCCATTTTAAAAGTGGCTTTCAATAGGCTTTTTTGTTCTGTGAACCTAAAGCAGCCACAGAGCGCAAGTGTTCTCCAGGGCCTTCGATCTGAAAAGACGAAGGGTCAGTGTCCCAAACACAACTTCCCAAAGTACAGGCTGTGCCTTACCATTCCCCAAAATTCTCTAGGTCACTCAAATCTACACTTTAAATATAAAAATTTAGAAAATGACATTCTGTACTTACTTCTTTGGATAAAATCAAAATTTCTCACTTTTACAGAAAAAGAAAAGTCACCTGACAGGTTTCAACCATAGTCTTAGCAGTCATAGAGTGAAGATCAGGGAGGAGATGAGATTTACAAGCTACTGGGCCCCTCTGGCTTAGAAGAGGGAGTGAGGCGGCCATGAGGCTCTTAAACTGCTTCCATGTTGAAGGAAATGGAGTTTGGTTCAATAAAGCAAGGCATGCAACCTACTCAGTCTAGAAGTGAGCGTAGAAGAAAGGGAGAAAGGGAGTCAAGCTGTAGGGGAGACAGGGAGAGAGGGAGTGCCCTGACACTGAGAGAAATACAAGAGGCAGAGAAAGAAGAAAGAGAGACAAAGGAGAGATATAGACATAAGAGAGACAGTGTCTATGGCCATACCACCTTGAACACGTTTGATCTCCTGTGATCTTGGAAGCTAAGCAGGGGTGGGCCTAAATAGTACTTGGATGAGAGAGAAATTGGTGAGAGAGAGGCAAGAGAGTGCCTCTACCCCATTTTTCCACTTGCCCAAGCCTCCTATTTCCCTGACCCATCTCACGTGGAAGTGGAACGAGAAGAGAAGATATTAGACTCTCAGAGGTGATGGCTGGGAGCTTCACCATGAGCTGAGTCTGGGGAGGACGCTGAGCCTTCCACCTAAACAGGTCTTGGCCCCTGGTCACTGGGCAGAATTCAGAACAGGTATTACCTGCCGTGTTAGCAATTACAGTGATTGAAACTGACCACCTTCCTGGGGGCATCAGAGGAATGGCCCTCTGAGAGCAAAGTACACCCAGGAGCTCTTACGCAAATTTGGACATGAGAAACCCCAGAACATCCCCTTGTTCTGCTCATAGGACCAGGGCTTCTTTCTGTCTTGTGCCATTTGGGACCTGGGGTGTGAATAGAGTGAGAGGCTAGGCCTTTCTTACAGGGGAACAGACTCAGGGCCTGTGAACTGGAGATCACCTGCCTGCTCTGTGGGACGTCTTGTTTTCCCTGAATACCTGGGGACAGTCTCAGGCCAAACTGGGAGCCAGTTCCATATAATTCTATCCATTGCTGGAACATTCAGCTCCTGGGGATGAACAGGGCTGGCTCAAACCCAGGGACCCTGGAGGGGCTCACGGCTCCTGGCTGTGTGTGCATAGCCATTCCTCTGAGAAGGAGAATGGGAGGGTGGGATGGTGACTACATGTGTCCCCTCAGAGTCCACCTAGGTCCAGGCCAGGATGTGGCCTATGGCCCGCACCTCAGTTCCCTCCGTTCACACCGTCACTCGGGGAACATCAGCTCCACAGGACTTTAGGGCTTTGCGAGCCCAGGGCTTTCCCTGCTTTCCACAGATGTCAGCGCGAAGGGAGCTCACTGCCGTTGGGATTTGGTGGAGAAGCATGGAGTGGGGCTGCAAGGCCTGCACGTGGTCTCCCTGTTGCTGATGGGACCCACTTCTGCAGGAGCCCTGTGTTTTCAGAGCTGTGCAAGGTCTCTGGGGACTCTCAGGACCCTATCCTCCCTCCATAACACAGACTAGCAATGGCTGGCCACAGGCAATGGACAGAACCCCTGGTGCCAGATGCTCGGGGTGGGGTTTTCACGGGAAAATAAGTGGCATTCATCCTTGTTCCTCCCTCTTTGGATCAAAGGGAAGTTTGAGAGACAAGCAGGCCCCAGTGTCAGTGTCTGTGCTGTCACCGAGGTGTAGCGGGAACAGCCATGGGGACAATGAGCCTTGAGCCATGGTTTACATTTAAAATGTCACACATTAAGAACTCACAGTTTGAGGCAGGCCAGAGGCGCTTTTAAAGAAAGCTGCGATGGATTGTATGAACAAGATCTTTAATGTCTTTCTTATCATGAAAAGAAGTTTCTGATGGGGTATGCAAAGAGAGGCCTGGGTTGGGTGCCCTTAGAACTGCTAAAGGAATCTGCATCCAGGGCTGCAGCGGGCTCAGCAGGGAGTCACTCCCTTTGTCATAACTTTGTTTTTTCTCTGTGCCGAGCAGGCTGGAATTGAGGGGCAGACTCATTCATTTCCTGACACTAAAACTATTCCTGGCCAAGGAAGCCAAATAGAAAAACTGAATGAAAAAAAAAAAAGCATATATGTGCTCCGTCTAAATTAATAAATAATTTTAAAAATATACTTCCTATGTCGCTGTCACCTTTTGAAAGTAACAGGGAAATGTCATGACACTTCACCCTAATTATCTCAGCATGGATCTCTTATAAATAAGAAAAAATTCCCGCATCTATCACAATACCATTTACGCACATTAACAAGAAAAATTCCCTGGCCTGAACATTGGGACAGCAGCCATAGGTGCTCAGGAAGCAAAGTGTCAGTAAATTATTGCAAAACAAAAGTGTGTGCATAGGCATTGAAATTGTTCCAAGAATAGCCTTGTGGCTGTTGAGTTTTCTGGGTACATGTTAAATCCAGATTCACACATCGAATTAGGTTGTCACGCCTCTTTCTTTGTTGAGTAAATATTCTTAAGGAAATGCCATGGTTCTTGGCAAGGGGCCTTACTGGACTTATTACATAACTCTTATATGTAAATAAGAGTTTGAGTTAAGAGAGTGGTTCCCATCTTTTTCATGTGTGGCATCACTCCTGATCGATACGTTCTTAATGACTGCTATACTTAACGTGATTATTATAAAAGTAATACACTCGCATTTAAAAACCCACCCATAGAAGAATGTGAATTTCTCCTATAATCCCATTGCAATACGCAGAACCACTGATAGCATTGTGGTTTATACTTGTCCTCCCTAGCTCTCAGTACATTTGTGAGGCCTTGTTAGAGAAGGAGGTGACATTGCTCTGAAATAGGAAAGTCACTGTGAAATGCAGCACCTCTGTGTCCCTGTGTCCCTGGGGAAGAAGCCACCAAGGCTTAGGTAACATGAGCCTGGTTGCTCAAGTACAGCTGGACTGACTGTTCCCATGAAGATTCCTATGGTTGCAGCTGCTTCTTTTTTCCTGGCACAGCCCAGTGTGACTCCTTCAGAGCAGTGTTCATCCTGGTGAAAAAGTGTGTTTGATAAAGATCAAGGGAGGAGCACTTTTGTCTTAAAGGTAGGGTTATTATCTTGCTTCAGCAAGGAAGATTATCCCCCAGCACAGATATGAGGTTTTTCTCAAACCAGAGGCTGTTATCTGTGGCAAAGTGGTTCAGTTCCCCAGGCAAGAGTGGGCATTCCTTTAGATAGGCTCCCAGAAAGCAAAGTCTCTCATATCTCTAATTTTAAAAAGCAAAGTTTCTCTGCACTGTGTCCTCAATGGTAAATAACAGAAGCAGTTTTACTGGCTCTCAATTCTGGAGGCAGGGCCAGCTTCATGGGCTTGAGGACTGGGCAGTGACCCAGGGACCTGCCCTCAGAAGGGCCAGTGCCTGGTATCAGGCTCTGCCGACACCCTCTTGACCTTCTTAGTTTTTTTCTTTGAACTTGGTTTTGTAAGTGAAGCCCACTGATACAAGGGAGCATGCACATGGGCAGAGTGGCTATGAGGGGGGACGAGGTGGGCAGGCTCATTCCCAGTGACATGAAGGCCACATGCTGGAGCTTGCTGCCCTGAGCATGGGCACCTTGGAGTGGCCCAGGCACGTCTGGACTGGGAAGGAAGACGGCAATGGACCGGGATAGGAAGTAGCAGCAGCAGCAACAGGTGTCCTCAGCCCTGGGGTGAAAGGAGGGTCTCTGTGTGGAGGCAGCACCGACACCTCTGTGCCTGTGCGTTCTCAGAGTCATCCTTGGAGCTTCTGCATGAATATTTATCCCCTGACCTGAGCACCGGGACAGGAACCATAGGTGCTCAGAGAGCAAATTGGGAGGAGAGAATCACAAAACAAAAGTGTGCCCACGGACGTTGAGAAAGAGTATGACAGGGAGTTCTTGAAATTCCTCAGGGAGTTTAGAGTTCTTCAAGGAGTTATCCAAGGCTCAGAAATATAAATTAAATATATAATGATAGTCACAAAACTTCTGATGGGACGGGCATGGTGGGTCACACCTGTTATCCCAGCACATTGTGAAGCGCAGGTTAGAGGACTGTTTGAAGCCAGGTGTTGGAGACCACCATGGGCAGTATAGTGGGCAGTAAGTATAGTTAGACCCCAACATTTAAAAAAAAAAAAAGGATTAGCTGAGCACAGTGGCACATGCCCGTAGTCCTAGCTACTTGGGAGGCTGAGGTAGGAGGATCACACGAGTTCAGGAGTTTGAGGCTGCAGTGAGCCATGATCATGTCTGGTCAACAGATGGAGACCCTCTCTCAAAAAAGAACAGAACAGAAAAGAAAAGAAAAGAAAAGAAAAAAAGAACACTTCTGATCGATCAATTATTAACAAGTAGAGCAATTTTAAAAATTAAGTTTTTCTTGTTGTTAAAGATACAACAATAGATTTCAAAAACAGGAGTTTTGAATAAGTTACAAATCATGACGCCACATTTGGTCTGCTGTGGGCCTCTGCAACTCACAGAACATGTCAGAAGATGCATCAAAATTCCATTGGAGAAATTTACACTTAAAATTAAATTCAAACTTCCATAAAACTGATTTGCTTAAACAGCTAAATCCTTTGAAAAAAATAGCTCCACAAGAACCACCAGCTCCAGATATACTAAAATTTGTGTCAAAATAACTTATCCCAATGTTGTCAGAGCTTAGATTATATTCCAGAAACAGTTGCTTCAGCAGATTCTTTTCAGAAGAAAAAAATGAAGTTGCTCAAGGTATAAAGTTTGATGACCTAATAAATTAATTGACAGAAAAGTGGGCCAGAAAAATTGTTTGATTCATCTAGATCCAATTAATGAAGTATTATTATTTATTCTATTAAAACTGTGACACCGATTTCTGGTGGGGATTTATATGATTCTGTTCTTACTCTTCGATAAGTATTATCCCTATTACATTTTTCAAATGATAAAAAATATTGGCTTGAGAAAGCTGAATATCCTCCCGCCTTTCGTGACACTTTCTTCTGCTGCTCTTTGAACAAGGCGCCCTGCATTTCCATTTTGCACCGAGCCTTGGGAATTTTGCAGCCAGCCCTGCCGTGGCCATTTTTATACAAGTTATCTCATTTAATCCTCAGAAGCAAACATGCCAGGGGGGTATTACCCAAGTTTACAGAGGCAGGCCCTGGGGCCTAGAAAGGTTAGAGGACATGTTCAAGGTCACCTGGCTACTAAGTGACAGAGATGCTATTTGAAATAAAATCCCCCTCTCTTCAAAGCCCATGTTCCTAACTACCGCCACACAATCACCATAGTTTCCTGACAACCTTACCGCTTCATCCTCCTACAACCCCAAAGCTATAGTAACGCTCTGCCTAAGGCCAGAGTCCATGGAGCTACTGTCACCCTCTCCCATCTCCTGAGCTCAGTGGTGAGTCCAGAGCCTGGCCTGGCCTTGCAGGAGGTGACGGAATGAGCGCGCAGTTACTGCTACCTCCTGGCAGCTCTGCTACCTCCTGGCAGCTCTGCTACCTGACCCTAAAACGCAGATCTAATCTGTTTCCTGCCTGCCTGAAGCCTGGGTATGCACCTGAGACTTCTAGTAATTTCCCTTTTCCCCTTAAGGAGCCTACTGAGAGTTCTCACAACTTTATGCATTCTCTCAAGCAATTTGCTTTCATTTATTTATTTTTAATGTTCTCTTTTGTGTCCACATTCTTTTTTATTCACTCATTTTCCTATTTACTTTCAGCTTAATTTGTTCTTTTTTTCCCCAGGATTTTACAATGGAATATGAGATTGTCTATTTCTGAGCTTTTGACTTCCCCTTATAATAGCAGTTAATGTTATAAATTTCCCCCCAAGCACTGCTTTAGTTTTATTGCCACAAATTTGGGTATGTTATGTTTCCATTTGCTGTCATGTGAAAATATTTTGAATTTTCTCCTTTGACTCATTAGAAATATGTTGAGTAATGTCCAAATATGTGGGGAATTTTCCAGCTATTTTCCTTTAGTCACAGCTTCATACATTCCACTGTGGATAGACATTATGCTTCATATGATTTTAAATTGTTTTGATTTTTTGTTTCTCAGTCCAATATGAGCTCTCTTAGATAATATTTTAATGCATTTTACAGTTATTGGGAGGAGTGTCCTGTAAAGCTTAAATAGATCATCATGGATGATACTGTTGTTCAAGTCCTCTCTATCTTTATTTATACTTTGCTGCTAAAAAAACCATTTGAAAGAAAAAAGTGTTGAAATATTCAATGGTAATTCTTAATTTTTAAATTTCTTCTCTTAGTTCTATCAATTTCTTTTTAAAAATTTTGAGATTCTCTTATTAGGTGCATACTAATTTAATAATCATGATATCTGTTCTTGGTGATTTAACAACTTTATCACTGGAAAACATAGGCTCTTTATCAGTAATAATACACCTTGCTGTAAAATCTACTTTGATTTATAGTCAATTAGCCGATACAGCTAATTCTGTTTCCATTAGATTGTTTCCACACTATAACTCTTTCCGTCCCTTTACTATCAACCTATCTTTTTCCTTATATTTGGTAAAGACATTGGGTTTTTATAGACAGTGTGTATTTGGGTCTTGTTTTATACTACAAGTTTGCTAGTGAGGAATTCTCTTAGTTTTTGTTGTTGTCATGAGAAAATGCCTTTACGCGGTGGCTCACGCCTGTAATCCCAGCACTTTGGGCGGCCGAGGTGGGCGGATCACGAGGTCAGGAGATCCAGACCATCCTGGCTAATACGGTGAAACCCCATCTCTACTAAAAAAATACAAAAAAATTAACCAGGCGTGGTGGCGGGCGCCTGTAGTCCCAGCTACTCAGGAGGCTGAGGCAGGAGAATGGCGTGAAACCAGGAGGCGGAGCTTGCAGTGAGCCGAGATCGCACCACTGCACTCCAGCCTGAGCGACAGAGCAAGACTTCGTCTCAAAAAATAAAGAAAAAAAGAAAAAGAAAATGCCTTTACTTATTGTTGGAATATGTGTTTAGCATTAATCTAGAAATGTATTTTTGCTTGTCAGGGTCCTATGTTGACATATTTTTCTTCTTTTGGTACTTAAATATGTCACTTTATTTTTTGTACTTCTGTAAGCAGTGTCTTCTCTCAGCATGCTTTTAAGATTTTCTCATTATTTTTGACTCAAAAATTTGATTATTGGTATGGTTTTGCTCTGTGTCCCTACCCAAATCTCATCTGGAATTATAATCCCATAATCCTCAGTGTGCGGGGGTGGGCAGGACCTGGTTGGAGTTGATTGGATCATGGGGAGGTGACTTCTGCCTTGCTGTTCTCATGATAGTGAGTGAATTCTCAAGAGATGTGATGGTTTTATAAATGGCAGTTTCCTTCTGTGCTTGCTCTTGTGCCCTGTCTCTCTTCCTCTCTCTCTCTCCCTCTCTCTTTCGTCTGACACCATGGAAGACTTGCTTGCTTCTGCTTCACCTTCCATCACGACTGTGAGATTCCTGAGGCCTCCTAGCCATGCTTTCTATTAATCCTGCATAACTGGGAGTCAAAGAAACCTCTTTTATTTATAATTATCCAGTCTCAGGTAGTTCTTTATAGCAGTGTGAAAACGAACTTGTATAATTATGATATTCTTGTTCTGGTTTTTTTAAAATAATTATTCTTCTTGGATGTCTTTCAATACCAAATTTGTATGTTTCCAGTCACACCAAATTTATAAAAATAGGCTATTATTTCATTAACTTTATGCTTTCTCCTGGAACTTCTTTCTGCCTTCAAACACACATAGGTGCTAGACTGCTTGATATTTCTATGAAGTGCACTGTTTATTTTTTATCCAGACTTTTTTTCTCCCTTTGCTTCATTTCCTCATTTGTTTGTGTTAACGTAGACTCAGGCTTACTGACCCTTTCTTCTATGCTGTCATGTGTCATTAATCCAATTCAGAATATTTTTTGTTCTCATGCTCATTTTGTTTTATTGCTGGAAGGCCCATTTGGTTCTTTTTGTGTGTTCCTCCTCATCAGAAAGGTTTTCTCTTCAGCCTTTGACATATTTATAAATTTTATAATAGCTCCTTTACATTCCCTTTTCTAATCCTGGTACCTTTGTCATTATTGGGTCTGTTTTTACGGAATGACTTTTCTCCTAGTTATGGGCTGTATATTCCTACTTTTTTTCTTGCTTGGAAATCTTTGATTGGATTCAGTATACTAGAAAGCCTCTATATATTTTTTAAAATTTGGAAACAGGGTCCTGCTCTGTTGCCCAGGCTGGAATGCGGTGGTGTGATCTCAGATCACTGCAACCTCTGCTGTTTTAAGCAATTCTCTTGCCTCAACCTCCTGAGTAGCTGGGACTACAGGCCTGTGCCACCATGCCCAGCTAGTTTTTCTATTTTTAGTAGGCATAGGTTGGCCTGGCTGGTCTCGAGCTCCTGTCCTCCAGTGATTCACCTGTCTTGGCCTCCCAAAGTGCTGAGATTACAGTCATGAACTGCCACGCCATGCCAGCTTAAATTGCTGAATAACAATTTTTTTTTTCCCAAAGAATGCTATACATTATCTGGTTCATTTTTGGGGTTCTATATGTTTATTTAGTTTTTTCAGGAATGGCTTGAAAATTTCTTGAAGCAGTTGCAGAGCAGTTTAATCTAGAGCTAACTAGCACCACTACTTGCTGATGGCTTTCTGAGGACTCTGAGCTCTCTCCACTTTGCTGTGGAGATGCAAAGTTTTCAAGACTTGTCTGTCCTCCTGAAAATGCCATTCACTCCCTTATGGAGTTTTTGCTTTTTTCTGGCCTGGGGAAGCCTTAGCCCAAGTGTGCACACATCATAACATAGCCCAAGAGTGAAGGCATTCTTCTGTTCTCCAACACTCAAGATCAATGCTTCCTTTCAGTGGCCCACTCTCTGATATGTGCCCTGGAAATTGGGGTCTGATACAGGTTAGATGTTTGTATTCACCAAATACTATGTTGAAATGTAATCCCCAGTCTTGGAGGTGGGACCTGACAGGAAGTGTTCGGGTTGTTGGGGTGGATCCCTCATGAATGGCTTGGTGCTGTCCTAGAGATAATCCGTGAGTTCCTTCTTTGAGTCATGGGAGATCTGGTTGTTTAACACAGCGTGGCACCTCCCCACTCTGGCTCCTTCTCCTGACTTGTGATACTCCTGCTCCCCTTCCCCTTCCTAAACAAACGGAAGCGTTCTGAGGCCTCAAAAAGAGCAGATGCTGGCACCATGCTACTCATACAGCCTACAGAATAGGGAGCCAAAATAAACTTCTTTTCCTTATGAATTACCCAGCGTTAGGTATTCCTTTATAGGAGTAAAAACAAACTGACACAGAAAATTGGTACTGTGCAGGGGGCATTGCTGTAAAGACAGCTGAAAATATGGAAGTTGCTTTGTCACTGGGTACTGGCAGAGGTTGAAAGGGTTTGCAGGGCCCAACAAAAGATAGGAAGATGAGGGAAAGTTTGGAACTCTTTAGAAACTTGCTAAATGTATGTGACCAAAATGCTTGCAGAGATATGGGCAGTGAAGTCCAGGCTATCAGGGTGTTAGAGGGAAAAGTGGAAGTTACTGGGAATTGGAGCAAGGGTCCCCAGTGTTACACCCCAGTAAAGAGCTTGGCTGCATTGTGTCCATGTCCCAGGGATTTGTGGAAAGTTGAACTTTAGAGTGATTACCTAGAGCATCTGGTCTAAGTAATTTCCAAGGAGCAAAGTATTCAAGATATCTAGCTGCTTCTACAAGCTTACGATCAGATACAGGAGCAAAGAAATGATTTAAATTTGGAACTTATACTTAAAGGGGAAGCAAAGCATAAAAATTTGGAAAATTTGCAGCCTAGGAATTTAGTAGAGAAAGAAAAAGCATTTTCAGAAGAGGAATGTAAGGGGCTGTGGAGAAACCACTTGCTAGAGAGATTTGCATGACTGAGAAGGAGCCAAGTGCTAATAGCCAAGACAATGGGGAAAAGGCTTACAAGGCATTTTTGAAAACTTTGAGGCATTCCCTCCCACCACAGCCCACAGGCCTAGGAGGAAAGAATGGTTTCAGTGGCCACATCCAGGGCACAGCTGCCCTGCTCAGCCTCAAGACACTGTTCCCACATCCTGGCTGCCCAGCCTCCAGCCTCAGCTCAAAGGGCCTAATCTGCAGATTGGCCACTGCTTCAGTGGGTGAAAGCCATAATGTCTTGGGAGCTTTCATGTGGTGTTAAGCCTGTAAGTATGCAGAGTGCAAAAAGGAAGGAGGCTTGGCAGCTTCCACCTAGATTTCAGAGGATGTGTGGCAAAGTCTTGTTCTCCAGGCAGAAAACTGCTGCAGAGGGAGAGTACCAAGAGAAAAACTCCACCAGGGCAGTGCTAAGGGGAAATGTGGGGTTGGATTCCCCACACAGTGTCCCTAGTGGGGCATTGCCTAGTGGAGCTGAGGGAAGGGGAACACTGCCCTCCAGACCTGAGAATAGTAGCACCGTTGACAGCTTGTACCCTCAGCATGGAAGAGCCACGGGACTCAGATTCTGACCTGTGACACGAGCCATGTGGGCTGCACCCTGTAAAGCCACAGGGGTAGAGCAGCCCAAGGTCTTCAGAGCCCACCCTCACACTAGAATACAGGACATGGAATCAAGAATTGTTTTGGAGCTTTGAGGTTTAATAGCTGCCCTGCTGAGTTTCTGACATGTGTGGGACCTGTAATCCCTTTTTTTGGCCAATTTCCGCCTTTTGGAATGGTAGTGTCTAGCCAATGCCTGTAACATCATCGTAACTTAAAAATAAATAACTTGTTTTTGATAGCACAGGCTAAAAGGTGGAAGGAACTTGAGTCTGAGGGGATGAGACTTTGGACTTTGGACTTTTGATTAAGTTAATGCTGGAAGTAGTTAAGGCTTTTGGGAGTGATTGGGAAGGGATGATTGTATTTTGCAATGTGAGAAGGACATGAGATTTGAGGGGCCAGAGGAAGAATAATGTTTTTCAAATGTTTGTCCCCTTGAAACCTTATGCTGAAATCTAATCCTCAGTGTTGGAAGTGGAATCTGGTGGGAAGTGTTTGGGTTGTGGGGGTGAATCCCTAATGAATGACTAAGTGCTTTCATCACAATAATGAGTGAGTGCTTGCTCCGAGTTCATAAAACATGTAGTTGTTTAAAAGAGTCCGGGACCTCCTTTCACCCTCTCACTCCACTCTTACCATGTGATATTCCTGCTCCCACTTCACTTTCCACTATGACTGAATGCTTATGGAGGCCTAACGAGGAGTGGATGCAGGCACCATGCTTCTCACACAGCCTGCAGAACAGTGAGCCAAAATAACTTCCTTTCCTGATGTATTACCCCACCTCAGGTATTCCTTTAGAGCAACACACACAGACTGACACAGGCGTATTGTGTTGTGTGAGCTTTGACCTCGGTCTCCTCAATGCCACAGGGTGCTGGTCTCCACGTGAGTCTTCCTCCCTGTGCTGCAGCCTGTAACCTGGCCCTATAGAGAGCTAGGGGCAAAAGGACATCTAGTTTATTTGTTTGTTGCACTGCTTATTATCCAGTATCTGAACACAGCTGTCTCACACCTGCTGACTGGTTCCATCTTGTCTACTGTAGGAGGTCAATTCCTATGGCAGTGATTCCATTTGGATGGAAACTGAAGAACAGGCTCAACATTTTCAGTCTTTGTCCCTTCTCCCTGAGAGCCTCATTGTCTTTTCATATAAGCCTTCAGAATTTGAGAAAGATATGCATAAAGTTCAGCAAAATGTTGGTAGGTTTTCCTTTCTGTTCTCCATTACATAAATGTAGCCTTAGCTTTTTTGTGTTACCAATTTTATGCTCAGTTTATAATTTGAAACCAGTAGGCCCTTCCTATTCGTGGGTTCCACATCAGGAAACATTGTACAAAAACATTGTGTCTGAATTGAGCATGCACAGGCATTTTTCTATTGCCATTATTTTCTAGGAAATACAGCATAACTCCTATTTACTTAGCATTTACATTGTGTTCAGTGTTACAGGAAATCTAGGAATGATTTAAAGTATATGCAAGGAGGTGTGAAGATTGTATGAAATTACTACTCTTCTATATCAGGGACTTGATCATCTGAGGCATTTGGTATACACGGGGGGTCCTAGAACCAATCCCCCATGGATACTGAGGAGCAGTTGTATTTGTTTTCTGTTGCTGAAGTAACAAATTGTCATAAGGTTAGTGACCTAAACCAACACAAATTATCTTGCAGTTTTGGGGATCAAACATGAAAAATCAAAGTGTCCGTAGGACCTTGTTCCTTTCCAGAGGCTCTAAGAAGCTGAGTTTGCTTTCCTTTTTTTTTTTTTTTTCTTCTTTGCCTTTTCAAATCTGAGAGGCTGCCCATGTTCCTTGGTTTGTGGACCCTTCCTTCATCTTCAAATCCAGCAATGGCTATTGAGTCGTTCCCACATCACATCACCCAGACACTGACTGTTCTGCCTTCCTTTTCCACATTTAAGGATTCTTGGTTTACACTGGTCTCGTTCACATGATCTAAGTTAATCTCCCTGTTTTAAAGTCAGCGTATTAGCAAACTATTCTATCTGCTGCCTTAATTCTTATTTGCCATAACGTGTAACATAATCCCAGGTTCTAGGGATAAGGACATGGACATCTTTGGGATGCCGTTATTATGCCTACTACACCTAGTAAAATAAAACTCAGTGACGTAATAAATACTTTCGCCAAGAAAAATATCTTTAAAGGAAAAATGTTTCCAGTGATTCATAGTCTTATCAGGTGAATATAGGAGGCCAAGTTCAATTTGGCTTTCAGAAAAACCATGAAGAACTTTTTAGTGTATTTAATCCCAAATAGCACGAGATAGATAATGCCACAATAAGCTGGATGTTGTTTATCTAAAACTCACATTTAACTGAGTGTCCTGTATTTTTATTTGCTAAATCTGTCAACCCTAGTCATTTAGGATTAATACAAACAAATACATGTTTCTTCTAAGTTGTTCATATATGAGAGCAAAACAAAGAAAAGTACATTTAAGGTTCTATCACAGGTCTCTCAGGAAAAGTTTCTTGCATGTGTTATCATCCCCCAGATACCGTACAATTAGATCCTTTTGATGTTTCTTTAGTGTTTTTTTTTTTAATTATCTCCCTTTGATCAAGACCTTCACTGAAATTTATTCTTTTAAAAGCAAACACTCCTCCATTTTGGATTCATTAAGAGACAGATGTTAACATGAAAAAGCCCATATCCCAAGAAGGCTGGGGCATCTGAAACATGTCTGACCCTTTTCATTTTTGAATAGACTCTCCTGTCTTATGTAAAAATATTAAATAATTGAATTCTATTACTTGATACAATATCTGAAGTCAATATCACAATAGATGGGATTAATAGCAAATTGACCAGAGCAGAAGATCCAAGAATTAAAACACAGGTCAGTGAGCTGGGCACAGTGGCTCACGCCTATAATCCCAACATTTTGAGAGGCCAAGGGAGGCGAATCACTTGAGGTCAGGAGTTCAAGACCAGGCTGGCCAACATGGTGATATTCTATTTCTACTAAAGATATAAAAAAAAACAAACTTAACTGGATGTGTTAGAGGGCACCTGTAATCCCAGCTACTCAGAAGGCTGAGGCAGGAGAACTGCTTGAATCTGGGAAGCAGAGGTTGCAGTGAGTCGAGATCACACCACTGCACTCCAGCGTGGGTGACAGGGCAAGGCTCTGTCTCAAAAAAAAAAAAAAAAAAAAAGAAAAAAGTAGGAATACAAGTCTGTGGAAAATTTTCAGGTTGAAATGCAGAGATAGAAAATAATGAAAAATACAAAAAATGACATAAATATATATGTGAAGGCACAGTAAAAGGGTGCTTTGTATATGTGTGTCTTTGTGTTCGTATTGAATATATATGCAATACACACATATTGCATATGTGTTTGTGTGCGTACATATGGTTGGTGCAAAAGTCATTGCAGTTTTTGCCATTACCTTTAAAGGCAAAAGCCACAATTACTTTTGGACCAATTCTCTATCTATCCGGACAATTCTATTTCCAGGAAGAGAAAGGGGAGAGGGACAGCAGCAATAACTGAAGAACTAATGGCTGAAAATCTGCGTAAAGCAATGTTATTATTCCACATATTCAAAAAGCTCTGAAAACACCAAGAGGATGTGTCAAAAGTAAACTCTACCTAGACTAGTCACAGACAAACCCTGTTCTTTGGAGAGTTTCTTCATCTGCTTTAAATATAGTTGGAACAAGAAAAGTTGCAAATTTTGTAGCCAGGTGAATTCAATAAAATAATGAATGAGCTGCAGTGTTTAAAATTAATACCTTTTTTCTTTTCTTATGAGTCTTCAGGCATGATGAAATGGGAACAATTTTATTCCGTTATGTCATGAGTTCACAGGTTCAGAGACTTAGAGTGTGACATGCAAGCTCACTTGGTTGGAATGGATTCTGTGAATTCTGTAAACTTCTAGAGTTATCCTATTTTTGACCACCCAGATTAAATAGCTCCAGCTCCCATTCCTCATTAGTGTAGACAGTCAAATGTTTCTCAGAACTCCCTATAGGTGCTTATGCTCCTAATATCTTGTGCAAATTCTTATTTCTGTCTGCTGTGTGACATTCTCTGGCCACCTCCACCTCACTCCTGCAACCAACTACCCGTTTTCTTTGTAGCTTTGCATTAAGAATTACTGAGACTTTCCCCCTTTTCCAAGAATTTTCAAATACACAGCCATTGATTGAGACACAGTTTTGCAAAAACATAAGGATAATGATGGGTGGTTAACGCACAGAAGTGTTAAAAATAAAATTAGAAATCAGAGTGCATTCTAGCTAAAGAGTTCAGCCACTCTTGGTAATAACCTCTACAGGCCACTTTGTGCCCTGATGTTACAGGTATACCTGCTCATTTTGGAACCCAGAACTCCTTTCATTGTTAATCTCTGACGGCCAAGAAACCTTTAGCATTTTATTTTTAGAACTGTAGAATGATTTAGCGCTTACTGGATTGTATCTCTATTCCACAGATGCGGTCAGGCGTCCTATCTTCCAAGACCTAAACAGCCGTTAAAGGGTCTTCTTAAATAAAAGGAGAGTTTCTTCCTAAGAGAGTTGTGCTGTTTCCCCTAGAACATAAGAATGAATGTCATTTGTCATGGTGACTTTTGCTTTTTTTGTGTGTGTGAACCTTCACTTCTTTTATACAATCAAGTGATATATGCTTCCAGGAATCAAGAAATCCACTAATTTATTCAAAATAACAATGCATACACGATGAATATTAAATAACTAAATAAAGGCAGGGTCTGACTGTCCTGGCATCAAGGTAGATGAGTGCGACTGAGTTGGACAATTACAGGCTTAGACCCTGTCTTGATTTAAATTTTGGACAGTTTGTTAATTATGGTGATTTTTCATGAATATTATTTTTAAAAAATCTATCGCATTATAAGATCATCTATCTTAAGTACGGAATATCTTAGTGCTTACATTTTACACCCGAGGCCAGAGCCTCCCTCGCTTCACCCTAGTCCTGGCTCGGTCATCAGGTCTGGATAAAATCTATATCCAGATAAAAATGCTTTTACTCTAACAAGGTCTGCTTACTTTTTTCAATCTTGAGATTAGCAAAGACAATGGATTATTTTGGAACTAAGGTGCATTTTCCCAGAGGTAGATGATATGCACATTTAGTGCAGAGTTAATGTGAAGAAATAAAGAGCTTCTTATGCGTCTGGGATACACCCACAGAGTTCATGATTTAAGGACCAAACCCTCCCAAGGAGAGAAGCAGGGCCAGGGAGCTATGTTGATGCTTCCCCTTAGAGTGGATGCATCTTTCTTCTTGAGGTTTGCTCCCCTCTGCTTGTGTCCTATGCCATATTGTCCTTATTTAATTGTGCCCTCAAAAAGACTTGTTTTTAACAGCATTTACTTGGATCGTATTATGTTTGTATGTAAGGAAACCCTTGTACAACTGCATTTTGCCATCCAATTAATGAAATAGTTTATGAATGGCCAGCACATAAATGAAGAAGACGAAGTCCACACTAGTAGAAATCTCATAGCTAAATGGAGAATTAAAAATTCATGCACCTCTGTAGGAGGTGTAATTGCATAAGAAGCCTTAATCAGAAGAAGGGAGTCCTTGTGAAGAACAAGACTGGGCATCCCCTCCCTTGGCAGATCCACTATGATTCCATGAGGGAACTGGTCTTTGAGTTGGGCTTGCTTTTTTTAGGGAAGATGTGGGGTAGGTGAGGGCATGCAAGGGGAGGATGCAAGAGGAGCAAAGCACACGTTCTAGGAAAATGCCGGAAATAAATGGGGAAGGTCAAGGGATCCAAAGAATCCAGATGCCTGTGACCCTGGAAAGCACTCCAAGCCCCACTGTGGCATCCCTGACCCCTGCCTGGAGAGCAGAAAAGGGTGTTTCAAGGATATTAGAGATGGCCTGCCCAAACCAGCATCACACAATGACCACAATTACTAGGATAAAGATTCCTTATCTTTGAACACCATAGTTTAATTTTGTTTACATGTCGCACGTCTCTGATGAGGGAGCCCTTTCTGAATCCACAGCAGCCACAGCAGCTTCTTGACCTCCTCATGGCTTTCGGCAGCATTTTGTTCCAGGGAGACCACAGGTGCCGATTTGTTTATACCTTCTAGGGCAAAAGACTGGATGACATATGGCACCACTCTTAAGGCAGGTAACAGGATTCCTTATATCACCAAAAACACCTAACAGGGAAAAAACACACAAAAAGAGCAAACAGCGTGTTAGAACTCAAAACTCACGTTGGAAAAACACAAACTCTGTGTCAGTATTGCCTTGAGTAAATCTGCAGCGGGCTTCTTTCCCAAGCCTGGGCTTTTCCATCATGATAATGAGACTCGAGTCAATCATTTGGATCTAAGTTTCTGACATGGAAACTGGCACTGCTGTGGTCTGGGGGATGTTTATTTTTGTACAACCTGATTGTGAAAGACCCTGATCTCTCCTGAGTGACTGGGACCTCCAGGTGGGGTCTGGTAGGAGCTCAGCAACGATCTCTTGTGAATTCAGCTCCACCACAAGAAGATAACATCAAAGCCACTATACTGCCATCTTAACACACAGAAGCCAGTAACCTTTTGCTTTTTCAGATCATTTAGTCTGTTAAGTATTTGATCTGAGATGGGATAAAAAGATGCAACTCACTGAAATTGTTTAATATGAAATTAACACCAAGTAACTTACAGTTGAAAACCACAATTAACCATAGAAATAATCTTTTGTAATGGCTTCTTTCTAATATCTAAGTCCTGGTTTCGACCTCGTTCTTCTTTTTTTATCCCTCCCTCCCTCCCTCCTTCCCTCCTTCCCTCCCTCCCTCCCTCCCTCCCTCCCTCCCTCCCTACCTGCCTGCCTCTCTGCCTCCCTGACTCCCTAACTCCCTGCCTTCCTTCATGATACTGTTCTAGCTGTTGGAAAATATGAGGTCTCTGGTGCCTCTCAGAGCCCTGTTGTTCTCACAAAACCCAGGACTCATAAATAAAATTGGTAAAATGAGGCTTTCACAATATAACATCTATGTGATTAATTGTTTTAGGAAATTTTCTTTTTCCCTCTCTCCATCCTTCCCTTCCACTCTCCCACTTTTATCTTTTCATGGTTTCTATTTTATTTTCATAATATCAAGGAGAAAATGAAGGTTAGGCATCCAGGTTTAAAATTTGGTTTCAATGGGCTGTCCCTGTCCTGTGAACCTGCAGTGGCCTCGTGGCAGGGACTGTTCTCAGGGCCTCTGATCAGAAAACTCCTGGGGGTAGAGTGTCTGCCTCAGTAGTTCCCACAGTATAGGCTGGGCCTTAAGATTATCTGGAATTCTCTAGGTTGCAGTATCTACCCTTTAAATATAAAAATTTAGAAAATGACATTCTATACTACTTTCTTTAGATAAAATCAAAATTTCTGCCTTTTATTTAAAAAGTCACCTAACAGGTTTCAACCATAGTTTTAGCAGTTGTAGCATGGAAAGCAGTGAGGAGATGAGATTTACAAGCTACTGGGCTCCTTCATATTGGCTTAGAAGAGAGAGTGAGGTGTCCATTGGGTTCTCAAACTCCTTTTCTACTGAAGGAAGCAATGCTTGGTTCAATTAAATAGGTCATTCAGTCTACTCAGTCTAAAAGTGTGGGTAGGAGAAAGGAAAGAGAGAGAAAGAAAGACATGCTCTGGGGAGAGAGGGAAAAAGAAAGAAAAGAGAGAGAGAGAGGGAAGAAGAGAGAGAAACAGGAGAGAAGGATGGAGGGGACGGAGAGAGAGAGGCAGGAGAGAGAGGGATGAGGGAGAGATAGGTGGAGGGGAATGAGAGGAGACAGAGAGCTTCTACACCATTCTTCCATTTGTCCGACCCTCCTATTTCCCTGCCCCACCTCACCTGGAAGAGGCATCAGGAATATGAAGAGGAACGAGAAGAGGAGATACAAGACCCTCATGGCTGATGGCTGGGAGCTTCACCGGGAGCTGAGTCTGGGGAGGACATCAAGCTTTCCACCTTATAAAGGTCCTGGCCCCTGGTCACCAGGTAGAGTTCAGAACTGGTATTGGCTGCAAGGCTCATTACAGAGATTAGAATTCAACCACTTAGCTGGTGAGTCAGAGAATGGTCCTCAAAGAACAATGCACACGCAGGAGATCTTATGCAAATCTGGACTCAGGAAACCCCAGAAAATCCCTGCCTCCTGCTCTTGGGACCAGAAAATTTCTCTTATCTTGTGCCATTTAAAATCCAGTGTATAAATGGAGTGAAGGGCTGGGCCTGTCTCACAGGGAAACAAACTCAAACTCAGGGCCTATAACCTGCCACTCACCTGCTGCCCACTCTGTGGGATATCCTGTTTTTCCTGAGTATCTGGGGACAGTCTCAGGCCAAATTGAGAGCTCTTTCCATCTAATTCTATCCATTGCTGGGACATTCAGCTCCTGGGGATGATACAGGGCTGGCTCAAACCCAGGGACCCTGGAGGGGCTCAGGGCTTCTGGCAGCACTGGGAGCATGGTGGGCCCCATCCTCACAGGAGATCTGAGCTGGTGAAATTCATGTGAAAGTTCCCCTGAAACTCCCCATCTTCCCCACAGGACAGAGATGAGGCAGATGGGCGTCTGCTTCCTTCCTCTGAGAAGGACAATGGGAGGGTGGGATTGTGACTATATGTGTCCCCTCAGAGGGCACACAGGCCTGGGCCAGGAGGTGGCCTACCGTCTGCACTTGAGTTCCTTCCATTCATACTGTCACTCAGGGAATGTCAGCTCCACAGGACTTCAGGGCTTTCGGAGCCAGGGCTTTCCCTGCTTTCCACAGACATCAGCACGAAGGGAGCTCACTGCCATTGGGATTTGGTGGAGAAGCATGGAGTGGAGCTGCAAGGCCTTGATGTGGTCTCCCTGTTGGTGACAGGAAACACTTTTGAAGGAGCCCCATGTTTTCAGGGCTGTGTGAGGTCTCTGGGGTCTCCCAGGACCCTGTCCTTCCTCCGTAACCCAGAGTAGCAATTGTCGGACACAGGCAATGGACAGAGCCCCGTGCCAGGTGCTCAGGAGAGGGCCTTTCTCGGGAAAATGAGTGGCATTCATCCTGGTTCCTCTCTCTTTCAATCTAAGGGCAGTTTGAGAAAGAAGCAGACCCCAGTGTCTGTGTCTGTGATGTCTCAGGGATGCAGCAGTGACAGAGACATGGGGACAATGAGGCTTTCCTCGTGACCTGCCTGACCTCTTCATTTAAAATGTCAGGTTCTGAAGAACCCTGATTCCTGGCAGGCCAGAGGTGGATTTAAAGGAAGCTGGTAATGATATCGTGTGGCCAAGATCCTTAATGACATTTTCATAAAAGGAAATTTCTGAGCTTAGCATGGTGGCTCACACCTGTCATCCCAGCACTTTGGGAGGCCGAGGCAGGTGGATCACATGAGGTCAGGAGTGTGAGACCAATTTGACCAACATGGCGAAAGCCCATCTCTATGAAAAATACAAAAATTAGCCAGGCGTGATGGCTTACGCCTATAATTCCAGGTATTTGGGAGGCTGAGGCATTGGACTCGCTTACGACAGAGCAAGACTCAGTCTCAAAGTAAAAAAAAAGAAGGTTCTGATGGGGTATGCAAAGAGAGGGCTGGGTCAGATGCTGTCAGAACTGCTAAACAAATCTGCATCCGGGGCTGGAGCTTAGTCATCAGGGAGTCACTCTGATTGTCAGAACTTTGTTGCCTTGTGTGTTGAGCAGGCTGGAATTGAGGGGCAGACTCATTCATTCCTGACACGAAAACTATTTCCTCCTGGTGAAGAAAGCATACAGAGAAACAGAATATGAAACGAAGCCTTTATGTGCTTTGCCTAAATTAATAATTTATGTGTTTTTTTAGGTATATTTGCTATGTCACATTTAAAAAGTAAGAGACAGCACTCACTTGCTGCTGATGACCTGCCTCGCCATGCACACGTCGTGCCACCGCCCTGCAGAAATGCTTCGATTACCCACAGTCTTTCGCCAGATGAGACCGGTATCCAGGCTACTGGCTCCTCATCTCACTCGGACTGATGGTAAAGATGTAAAATTTGGTGCCGATGTCTGAGTCTTAATGCTTCAAAGTGCAGACCTTTTAGTCGATGCTGTATCCATTACAATGGGGCCAAATGGAGGAACAGTAATTATTGAACATAGCTGGGGAAGTCCCGAAGTAACAAAAGATGGTGTGACTGATGCAAAGTCAATTGACTTAAAGGATAAATATAAAAACATTGGAGCTAAACTTGTCCAAGATGTTGCCAATAACACAAATGAAGAGACTGGGAGATGGCACTATCACTGCTACTGTACTGGTAAGCTCTATTTCCAAGTAAGGCTTCCAGAAGCTTAGCAAAGGTGCTAATCCAGTGGAAATCAAGAGAGGTGTGATGTTAAATGTTGATGCTGTAATTGCTGAACTTAAAAAGCAGTCTAAACCTGTTACCAAACCTGAAGAAATTGAGCAGCTTGCTACAATTTCTGCAAATGGAGACAAAGAAATTGGTAACATCATCTCTGATGCAACGAAAAAGGTTGGAAGAAAGGGTGTCATCACAGTAAAGGATGGAAAAACACTGACTGATGAATTAGAAATTGTTGAAGGCATGAATATTTGACCGAGGATATATTTCTCCATACTTTATTAATACATCAAAAGGTGAGAAATGTGAATTCCAGGATGCCTATGTTCTGTTGCGTGAAAAGAAAATTTCCAGTGTCCAGTCCATTGTACTTGCTCTTGAAATTGCCAATGCTCACTGTAAGCCTTTGGTCATAATTGCTGAGGACATTGATGGAGAAGCTCTAAGTACACTCATCTTGAATAGGCTAAAGGTTGGTCTTCAGGTTGTGGCAGTCAAAGCTCCAGGGTTTGGTGACAATAGAAAGAACCAGCTTAAAGATATGGTTATTGCTACTGGTGGTGCAGTGTTTGGAGAAGAAGGCTGACACTAAATCTTGAAGATGTTCAGCCTCATGACTTAGGAGAAGTTGGAGAGGTCACTGTGATCAAAGATGATGCCATGCTCTTAAAAGGAAAAGGTAACAAGGCTCAAATTGAAAAATGTATTCAAGAAATCATTGACCAGTCAGATGTCACAACTAGTGAGTATGAAAAGGAAAAACTGAATGGAGAAACTTTGAGATGGAGTAGCTGTGCTGAAGGTTGGTGGGACAAGTGATGTTGAAGTGAATGAAAAGAAAGACAGAGTTACAGGTGCACTTAATGCTACAAGAGCTGCTGTTGAAGAAGGCATTGTTTAGGGAGGGGATTTTGCCCTGCTTCGATGCATTCCAGCCTTGGACTCATTGACTCCAGCTAACGAAGATAAAAAAAATGGTGTAGAAATTATTAAAAACACTCAAAATTCCAGCAATGACCATTGCTAAGAATGCAGGTGTTGGTGGATTTTTGATAGTTGAGAAAATTATGCAAAGTTCCTCAGAAGTTGGTTATGATACTATGTTAAGAGATTTGGTGAATATGGTGGAAAAAGGCATTATTGACCCCACAAAAGTTGTGAGAACTGCTTTATTGGATGCTGCTGGCATGGCCTCTCTATTAACTACAGCAGCTGTTGCAGTCACAGAAATTCCTAAAGAAGGCAACAGCCCTGGAATGGGTGCAATGTGTGGAATGGGAGGTGGTATGGGAGGTGGCCTGTTCTAATTTGTAGAATAGTGCTTTACCTTTATTAATGAATTGTGATAGGAAGCCCAAGGCAGTGTTCCTCACCAATAACTTCAGAGAAGTCAGTTGGAGAAAATGAAGAAAAGGCTGGCTGATGTTTAAGAAACCACTACAACCATCAGTTACTGGTTTCGGCTGACAAAATATATAATGGTTTACAGCTGTCATCCATGCCGACAGACGATTTAGTTTGTATTTTTGAATAGAAAGATGTTGTACATTCCTGACACTGGGTACAAGAGCCATGTACTGATGTACTGCTTTCAACTTAAATCACTGAGGCATTTTTACTACTATTCTGTTAAAATCAGGATTTTAGTGCTTGCAACCACCAGATGAGAAGTTAAGCATGCTTTCTGTGCAGAGTGAGACTAATTGTGTACAAAGTAGAGAAACTTACAATTACGTGACAACCTTTGTGTACTAAAAATTTGTTTAAAGTTAAAAAAAGAAAGACACAAACATCATGACACTTCACTATAATTATCTCAGCACGAATCTCTTACATATGAGGGGAAATTCCCACATCAAACACAATACAATTTACACACATTAAGAAAACTAGTTCCTCAATGTCATTTATTATCTTGTGAATATTTCACATTTCTCCAATTGTTCCAACCATGGCTTCACGGCTGTTGATGTTTCTGGATACATGTTTAACCTAGATTTGCACATCGAATTAGGTTGTCACATCTCTTAATTCGTTGAGTAAATATTCTTAAGGAAATGTCATGATACTAGGAGAAGAAACTTACTGGGGCTTAGAGTTTGAATTAAGGGACTGGTTGCCATCTTTTTCATGTGTGACATCACTCCTGATCGATACGTTCTTAATGACTACTAGGCATAACATGATTATTATAAAAGTAATACACTCACATTTAAAAACTGACCCATAGAAGAGGGAATTTTTCCTACACACCTGTTCCAATCCCAGGAACCACCGATAGCATTGTGGTTTCTACTTGTTGTCCTCTCTAGATCTCAGTACATTTGTGAGGCCTTGTTAGAGAAGGAGGTGAAATTGCTCTGAAATAGGAAAGTCACTGTGAAATGCAGCACCTCTGTGTCCCTGGGGAAGAAGCCACCAAGGCTTAGGTAATATGGGCCTGGTTGCTCAAGGACAGCTGGGCTGACTGTTCCCATGAAGATTCCTATGGTTGCAGCTGCTTCTTTTTTCCTGGCACAGCCCAGTGTGACTCCTTCACAGCTGTGTTCATCCTAGTGATGAAGTGTGTTTGATAAGGACCAATAGAGGGGCATCTTTGTTTTAAAGGTAGGGTTATTATCTTGCTTCAGCAAGGAAGACCATCCACTGGCAGAACCGTGGGGTTCTTCACCAAAACCAGAGATGCAGCAATTCGAGGATTTGGAGACATGTCAAGATTTGGTAAAATATAAATGACTTTTCTTTTTCTTAATGAGCTAAAAGCAAAGCCAGGTTGTGTGTAAAATGGGAACCATCAAGTCTAACTGACAAATAGACCCACCATGCTGTCTTTTAATGAAACATGACTCATGCTGTGTCCCCAAACCTCTTTCTGTAACTGGGGAGAGAATTCCAGGCTGTTTCTTTGCGGCAAAATGGTTCAGTTCCCCAGGCAAGGGTGGGAAGCCTCATTCTTATAGATAGGCTCCCAGAAAGCAAAGTCATCTCTATGATTTAGAAAACAAAGTTTCTCTGCATTATGTCCTCAATGTTAAGTAACAGAAGCAGTTTTACTGGTTCTCAATTCTGGAAGCAGCGCCAGCTTCGTGGGCTTGAGGGCAGGGCAGTGACACAGGGACCTGCTCTGAGAAGGGCCGGTGTCACATGTCAGGCTCTGCTGATAGCCCCCTGACTTTCTCAGTTTTTTCTTTGAACTTGTGTTTTGTAAGTGAAGCTCACTGAGACAATGGAGCAGGCACATGGGCAGAGGGGCTATGAGGGGAGAAAATGTGGGCAGGCTCAGGCCCAGGGACATGAAGGCCACACGCTAGAGCTTTGCTGCCTTGAGCATAGGCATTCTTGGAGCAGCCCAGGCATGTCTGGACTGGGATGGGAGGTGGCAGCAGCAGCAGCAGCAGGTCTCCTCAGCCCTGGGGTGAAAGGAGGGTCTCTGTGTGGAGGCAGCACCGACACCTCTGTGCCTGTGCATTCTCAGAGTCATCCTTGGAGCTTCTGCACAATGATTTACCCCCTGACCTGAGCACCGGGACAGGAACCATAGGTGCTCAGATAGCATATTGGGAGGAGAGAATCACAAAACAAAAGTGTGCCCATGGACATTGCAATAAAGCATACCAGGAAGTGCTTGGAATTCTTCAGAGGGCTTAGAAGTCTTTAAGGAGATATCCAAGGCTCAGAAATGGAAATTAAACATGTAATAATAGTCACATTCAACAGAGAAGGATGCTATATTTGTATAAAACTTCTGATGGGCCAGGCATGGTGGTGCATGCCTGTTATCCCAGCACGTTGTGAGGTTCAGGTCAGAGGATTCTTTGAGGCCAGGTGTTGGATACTAGCTTGGGCAGTATAACTAGACACCATCTCTACAAATAATGATAATAAAGATAATAAAGATTAGCTGGCCACAGTGTCACATGATCGTAGCTTTAGCTTCTTGGGAGGCTGAGGTATGAGGATTACATGAGTCCAGGAGCTTGAGGCTGTAGTGAGCAATGATGATACCACTGCACTCAAGCCTGAAAAAGAGAGACCTTGTCAAAAAACAAAAACCAAACACACAAAAATCCATCTGATTAATCAATTATTAACAAGGAGGGCAATTTTAAAAATTAAGTTTTTCTTGTTAATAAATACACAGCAATAGAATTCGTAAACAGGGGTTTTGAATAAGTTACAAATCATGATGCCATATGGGTCTGCTCTGGGCCTCTGCAACTTACAGAACATGTGAGAAGATGCATCAAAATTCCGTTGGAGAAATTTACACTTAAAATTAATTCAAATTTACATGAAACTGATTTGTTTAAAGAGTTAAATCTTTGGAGAGAAATTGTTTCACAAGAATCACCAGCTCCAGATATACTAAAATTTGTTTCAAAATAATTTATCCGCATGTTGTCATAGCTTAGAAAATATTCCAGAAACAGTTGCTTCAGCAGATTCTTCCCAAAAGATAAAATGAAGTTGCTCAAGGTACAAAGTTTGTTGACCTAATATATTATTTGACAGAAAAGTGGGCCAGAAAAATTGTATGATTCATCTAAATCCAATTAATAAAGTAGTATTTTTATTCTATTAAAACTATGAAATTAATTTCTGATGGAGATTTGTAAGATTCTGTCATTACTCCTGTACAACTATTACATTTTTCAAACAATGAAAAATATTTGTTTGCAAAAGCTTAATATCCTATTGCCTTTCATTACACTTTCTTTTTCTGCTCTTTAAACCATGGTACCCTGCATTTCCATTTCGCACTGAAACTTAGGAATTTTGTAACCAGCCCTGCTATGGCCATTTTTATACAACTTATCTTATTGAATCCTCAGAAACAAGCCTGCCAGGTAGGTGTTACCCAAGTTTACAGAGGCAGGTCCTGGGGCCTAGAAAGGTTAGAGGACATGTTCAAGGTCATCTGACTACTAAGTGGCAGAGATGCAATTTGAAATAAAATCCCCCTCTCTTCAAAGCCCATGTTCCTAACCACCACCACACAACCATCATGGCGTCCTGACAACCTCCCCTCTTCATCCTCCTACAACCCCAAAGCTACAGTAACGCTCTGCCTAAGGCCAGAGTCCATGGAGCTGCTGTCACCCTCTCCCATCTCCCAAGCTGAGTGGCGAGTCCGGAGCCTGGCCTAGCCTTGCAGGAGGTGAGGGAATGAGCGCGCAGTTACTGCCACCTCGTGGCAGCTCGTCTACGTGACCCTAAAACGCAGATCTAATCCCAGTTTCCTGCCTGCCTGAAGCCTGGGTGTGCACCTGAGAATTCTTGTCATTTTTTTTTTCCTTGTAATGAACCTAGTGAGAGTTCTCATAATTTTAGAGATTCTCTCAAGGAAGTATCTTTCATTTATTTATTTTTAATGTTTTCTTTTGTGCCCACTTTCTTTTTATTCACTCGTTTTCCTATTTACTTTCAGTTTAGTTTGTGCTTTTTCCCCCCGGTATTTTTTACAGTGGAACCTTAGATTGTCTATTTCTGCGCTTTTATGCTTCCCATTATAATAGCAGTTAAGGTTATTAATTTCTCTCCAGGCGCTGCTTTAGCTGTATTTCCATAAATTTTGTTATGTTATGTTTTCATTTGCTATCACTTCAAATTATTTTCTAATTTCTCCTTTTACTCATTAGAAACATGTTCAGGAATGTCCAAATACTTAGGGAATTTTCCATCTATCTTTCTTTATGACAGCTTTGTACATTCCACTGTGGATAGACATTATGTTTCATTTGACTTTAAATTGTTTTGATTTTTTTAGACTTGTTTCTTAGGTCAGTATAAGCTCTCTTAGGTAACATTTTAATTCATTTTACTGTTATTGGGAGGAGTGTTCTGTAAATCTCAAACAGGTCACAATGGATGATACTGTCGTTCAAGTCCTCTCTATCTTCATGTATACGTGTCTGCCAAAAACCTGTTACAAGGAGAGGCCAGGCGCAGTGGCTCACTGCTGCAATTCCAGCACTTTGGCAGACCAAGGATGGTGGATCACCTGAGGTCAGGAGTTTTAGACCAGCCTGGCCAACATTGTGAAATCCTGTCTCTACTAAAATACAAAAATTAGCTGCACGTGGTGGCACGCGCCTGTAGTCCCAGCTACTTGGGAGGCTGAGGCAGGGGAATCGCTTGAACCCAGGGAAGCAAAGGTTGCAGTGAGCCAAGATCTGACCACTGCACTCCGGCCTGGGTGACAAGAGAGAAACTCCATCTCAAAAAACAAAACAAAACATAACATAATAAAAAACATCTTTTACAAGGAAAAAAGTGTTGAAATATCCAATTGTGATTGTTAATTTGTCAATTTCTTCTCTCAGTTCTATCAATTTATCTTTAAAAATTTTGAGATTCCCTTATAAGGTGCATACTAATTTAATAGTAATAATATCTGTTCTCGGTGACTTAACCACTTTAACATTGGGAAAAATACCCTCTTTATCAAGATAATACAACTTGCTCTAAAATCTACTTTGATTTATAGTCAATTAGCCAATACAACTAATTGTTTCCATTAGATTAATGTTTTCACACTATAGCTCTTTCCATCCCTTTTATATCAACTTATCTTTGTCTTTATATTTGAGTTGTACCTTGGGTTTTTTATAGCTTATATTTGGGTCTTGTTTTGTAGTACAGGTTTGCTAGTGAGGAATTCTCTTAGTTTTTGTTGTTGTTATTAGAAAATGCCTTAGCTTACTATTGTAATATGTGTTTAGCATAATTTTAGAAATATATTTTGCTTGTATTGGTTCTATGTTGACATCTATTTCTTCTTTTGGTACTTAAATGCATCACTTTATTTTTCATTCTTCTGTAAGCAATGTGACTTCTCTCAGTCTGCTTTTAAGATTTTTCTCATTATTTTTGATTGAAAATAATTCCATTATTGATATTGTTAGGCTCTGTTTCCCCACCCAAACCTTATCTCGAGTTGCAATCCCCATAATCCCCAGTAGGGGGCAGCGGGACCTGGTGGGAGGTGATTGGATCATGGTGGTGTTTTCCCCCATGCTCTTCTCATGATAGTGAGTGAATTCTCACGAGATCTGATGTTTTTGTAAATGGCAGTTTTCCCTGCTGTCTCCCTCTGTCTCTCTCGCCTGCCACATGTAAGACTTGCTTGTTGCCCCTTCACCTTCCGCCATGATTGTAAATTTCCTGAGGCCTCATAGCCGTGCTTCCTGTTAAGCCTGCAGAACTGTGAGTCAATTAATCCTTTTTTTAATAATTACTCAGTCTCAGTTAGTATTTTTTATAGTAGTGTGAAAATGGACTAATACAATTCTAATAACCTTGTTCTGGTTTTCTTTATAATTATTCTTCTTGGATGTCTAAATACCAAGTTTGTGTGTTTATAGTCTCACCAAATTTACAAAAATAGGCTATTATTTTCTTAACTTTATCCTTTCCCTTTCAACTTCTTTCTGCCTTTAAACGCACATAGGTGATAGATTGCTTGATGTTTCTGCACAGTGCACTCTTCATTTTTTATCCAACTTGTTTCTCCCTTTGTGTTATTTCTTCATTTATTTGTATTAATATGTAGTCAGACTTGTTGATCTTTTCTTCTATGCTGTCATATGCCATTAATTCAATTCAGAATATTTTTTATTCACGTGCTCACTTTGTTTTATTGTTGGAAGGTCCATTCGTTTCTCTATATGTGTTCCTCCTCACCAAAAATAGTTTTTCTCTTCAGCCTTGCCCATATTTATAACTTTTATAATCGCTCCTTTACATTCCTTTTTCTATTTTTAGTGCCTTTTTCATTGTTGGGTCTGTTTTTACTGAATGACTTTCCTCTTGGTTATGAGCCATATTTTCCTGCTTCTTCGTATGCTTGGAAATCTTTCACTGGATTCAGTATATTATAGAGCTGAAATTGCTGAGTGACAATTTTTACTGTTTGCCTTTAAAGAATGTTAGACCTTATTCACATTCACGTTTACATTTGAGATTCTATAGATTTGTTTGGACCTTTCAGGAACGAATTAAAACATTTCTTAGAGCAGTTGCTCTAGAAATATTTAGTTAATCTAGAGCTAAATAGCATCACTACTTGCTGATGGCTTTCTGAGGACTCTGAGGTCTCTCGACTTTGCTGTGGGGGTGCAAAGTTTTCAAGTCTTGTATGTCCTCCTAAAATTGCCTTTCACTTCCTTATGGCGTTTTTGTTTTTCTCTGGCCTGGTGAAGTCTTACCCCAAGTGTGCTCACATCACAACCTAGCCCAAGAGTGAAGGCATCCCTGCCCTTCTCCAAAACTCAAGACCCCTGCCTCCTTCCAGTAGCCCCCACTATGATATTCTAGGCTGTAAATTGGGGTGTGATACAGTTTGAATGTTTTCTTCTCCAAATATCATGTTGAAATGTAATCCCTAATGCCGGAGGTGGGACCTGGCAGGATGTGTTTGGGTCATGAGAGTGGATCACTCATGAATGGCTTGGTGCTGTCCTCGAGATAATCAGCAAGTTCCTGCCTTGAGTCTTGGGAGTTCTGGTTGTTTAACACGGTGTGGCACCTCTCCCACTCTTGTTCTTTCTCTCACCCTGTGATACACCTGTTCCCCCTTCACTTTCCACCATGACTGGAAGCTTTCTGAGGCCTCACCATAGCAGATGCCGGCACCATTCTACTCAAAAGTCTACAGAATATTGAGCCAGAATAAACTTCTTTTTCTTACAAATCACCCAGCATTAGGTATTTCTTTACAGTAGTAAAAACATGCTAACACTGAAAATTGGTACCGTGCAGGGGACATTGCTATAAAGATACATAAAAATGGGGAAGTGGCCTTGTAATTGGGTAACTGGCAGAGGTTGGAAGAGTCTGCAGGGCTCAGCAAAAGACAGGCAGAGGAGGCTGGGCATGGTGGCTCATGCCAGTAATCCCAGCACTTTGGGAAGCTGAGGCAGGTGGATCACCTGAGGTCAAGAGTTCAAAACAAGCTTCACCAACATGGTGAAACCCCATAACTAAAAATACAAAAATTAGCCTGGTGTGTTGGCTCACACCCAGTGTGTTGGCTCACGCTTGTAGTTCCAGGTACTCAGGAGGCTGAAGCATGAGAATTTCTTGAACCTGGAAGGTGGAAGTTGCAGTGAGCCAAGATCATGCCATTGCACTCCAACCTGGGCAACAGAGTGAGACTTGGTCTCAAAAAAAAAAAAAAGACAGGCAGTTGAGGGAAAGTTTGGAACTCATTAGAAACACATGTTAAGCACATGTTAAATATATGTGACTAAAATGCAAATAGAGATATGGACAATGAAGTCCAGGCTGACAAGGTCTCAGATGGAAAAGTGGAAATTATTGGGAATCAGAGTAAATGTCACCAGTGTTACAACCTAGTAAAGAGGTTGGCTGCATTTTGTCCACATCCTAGGGATCTGTGGAAGATTAAACTTAAGAGTGATTACCCAGGGCATCTGGTGGAAGCAATTTTAAAGGGGCAAAGTATTCAAGAAATTATGTGACTGCTTCTACAAGCTTACAATCAGATATCAGAGCAGAGAAATGACATGAAGTTGGAAGTTATATTTAAAGAGGAAGCAGAACAGAAAAATTTGGAAAATTTGCAGCCTGGCTATTTAGTGAAGAAACAAAAAGCATTTTCAGAAGAGGAAAGCAGGTGAACCATGGAGAAATCACTTGCTAGGATATTCACGACTGAAAAGAAGCCAAGTGCTAATATCTAAAACAATAGGAAAATACCATTTCAGAAATCTGTGGGCATCCTCTCCTACCATAGGCACAGAAGCCTAGGGGAAAGTATAGTTTCAGGGGCCAGGCCCAGGGCAAGCTGCCCTGTTCAGCAACCAGATGATGTTCCCACATCCTGGATGCTCAGGCTCCAGCCTCAGCTCAAAGGAGCCAATGTACAGGTTAGGCCACAGCAGCAGAGGGTGCATCCATAAAGTCCTGGCAACTTTCATGTGGAGTTAAGCTTGCAAGTATGCAGAGTGCAAAAGAGAAGGAGGTTTGGAAGCTTCCACCTAGATTTCAGAGGATGTGTGGGACTGGTTGCCCAGGAAGAAGCCTGCTGCAAAGGCAGAGTACAAACAGAAAAACTCTACTAGGGTTGTGCCAAGGGAAAATGTGGGGTTGATCACCCCACATGGAGTCCCCATTGGGGACAATGGGGCATTGCCTAGTGGAGCTGTGGAAAGCGGGACACTGCCCTCTCCAGACTTCAGAATGGTAGCACAATTGACAGCTTGTACCCTCAGCATGGAAGAGCCATAGGCATCAGATTCTGACCTATGACAGCAGCCATGTGGGCTGCACTCTGTGAAGCCACGGGCGCAGAACTGCCGAAGATCTGCAGAGCCCACCTTCACAACCGAATACAGGACATGGAATCAAGGATTATTTTGGAACTTTAAGGTTTAATAGCTGCCCTCCTGAGTTTCTGACTTGTGTGGGGCCTGTAGTCCCTTTCATTGGCCAATTTCTTCCTTTTGGAATGGTCACGTCTAACCAATGCCTGTACCATCATTGTAATGTGGAAATAAATGACTTGTTTTTGATTGTACAGGCTCATAAGTAGAAGGACATTGAGTCTCAGATGAGGCATTGGACTTTGGACATTTTATTAGGTTAATGCTGCAAGGATTTAAGACTTTGAGGAAATATTGGGAAGGGATGTTTGGATACTGCAATGTGAGAAGGACATGCGATTTGAGGGGCCAGGGGAAGAATTATATTTTTCAGATGTTTGTCCCCTCAAAACCTCATGCTGAAATCTAATCCTCAGTGTTGGACGTGAAGCCTGATGGGAGGTGTTTGTGTTGTGGGGTAGATCCCTCGTGAATGACTTAATGCTTTTTTATGATAATGAGTGAGTTCTTGCTTAGAGTTCATACAATATCTAGTTGTTTAAAACAGTCTGGGGACCTCCTTTGTCATCCTCTTGCTCCACTCTCACCATGTGTTTTTCCTGCTCCCCCTTTACCTTCTGCCATGCTTAGAAACTTCCTGAGACCTCAACAGGAGCAGATGCAGGCACCATGCTTCTCATACAGCCTGCAGAATAGGTAGCCACAATAACTTCTTTTCTTTATGAAACTCAGCCTCAGGTATTCCTTTAGAGCAATGCACACAGACTAACACAGGGCATCTTGTGCTATATGAGCTTTGACCTCAGTCTCCTCAATGCCACAGGATGCTGGTCTCCATGTAAATCTTCCTCCCTGTGCTGTGGCCTGTAACCTGGCCCTATAGAGAGCTGGGGGCAAAAGGACATCCCACTATATTTGTTTGTTGCACTGCTTATTATTCAGTGTCTGAACACAGCTGTCTCACACCCACTGATGGGTTCCTTCTCATCTACTGTCAGAGACCAATTCCCATAGCAGTGAGTCCATTTGGATGGAAACTGTGGAATAGACTCATCTTTTGGGGTCTTTGTTCCTTCTTTCTGAGACACTCATTGTCTTTCACATAAGCCTTGGGAATTGTTATGAATGATATACATAAAGTTCTGTAAAATATTGAGAGTTTTTCACCTTTTTTTCATTAAACAAATGCAGACTTAGATGTTTTGTGTCACTAATTTTATGCTCAGTTTATAATTTGAAACGAGCATATAGTTGGCCCTTCCTATTGGTAGGTTCTACATCAGGAAATGTTCTACAAAAACAAGGTGTTTAAAATCAACATGTACAGACTTTTTTCTTGTCCTTATTTCCTGGAAAATACAGCATAACTCCCATTTACTTAGCATTTCCATTGTGTTAGTTATTACAAGGGAACTAGAGATGATTTAAAGTATATGGAAGGATGTGTGACGATCATGTGAAAATATGACTCCATTTTATAACAGGGACTTGAGCATCTGAGGCATTTGATATCCACAGGGGTCCAGGAAAGAATCCCTCATGGAGACTGTGGGGCAATTGTGTTTTCTGTGGCTGAAGTAACAAATTGTCATAAGCTTAGTGACCTAAACCAATGCAAAATTATCTTGCAGTTCTGTGAATCAAACATCCAAAATCAAAGTGTCCTCAGGAAATTGTTCCTTTCTGGAGGCTCTAAGAAGCTGAGTTTTCTTTGATTTTTTTTTAATTTTTGCATTTTCAAACTTTAGAGGCTGCCCACGTTCCTTGCTTTGTGGACACTTCCTCCATCTTCAGATCCAGCAATTGCTGTTGAGTCGTTCTCACATCCCACCACGCAGACACTGACTGTTCTTCCTTCCTTTTCCTCATTTAAAGATCCTTTTATCACATTGGTCTCATTCACATAATCCATGTCAATCTCTCTGTTTTAAAGTCAGCTGATTAGCAAACAATTCTATCTGCTGCCTTAATTCTTATTTGCCAAAAAAAGTAACATAATCCCGGCTTCTAGGAATTAGGACACGGACATCTTTGGGAGGCCATTATTAAGTCTACTACACTACACCCAGTAACATAAAACTCTTTAAAGAAAAAATTTTTTCAGTGACTCATACTGTTATCAGATGAATACAGGAGGCCTAGTTCAATTTGACTTTCAGGTGAAGCATGAAGAAATTTTTAGTGTATTTACATCCTAAATAGTATGAGATAGATAATGCCATAATAATCTGGTTGTTGTTTATCTAAAACTCAATTAAACTGGGTGTCCTATATTTTTATTTGCTAAATCTGTCAACCCTAGTTATTTAGGATTAATGAAAACAAGTAGTTGTTTCTTCTAAGTTGTTCGTATATGACAGCAAAACAAAGAAAAGTACATTTAAGATTCTATCACAGGTCTCTCAGGAAAAGTTTCCTGGATGTGTTATCATCCCCCAAATACCCTACAATTAGATATTTTTGATGTTTTTTTGTGTTTTTTTAAAAATCTGTCTTTGATCAAGACCTTCACTAAAATGTATTCTTTTAAAAGCAACTACTCCTCCGTATTGGATTCATTAAGAGACAGGTGTCAGCATGAAAAAGCCTATATTCCAAGAGGGCTGGGGCATCTGTAAAATGTCTGACCATATTCATTTTTGTATAGATTCTCTTGTTTTATGTAAAAATATTAAATAATTGAATTCTAGTATTTGATACAATATGTGAAGTCAACATCACAATGGATTAATAGCACATTGGCCATAGCAGAGGATCCAAGAATTAGAATACAAGTCAGTGGGCTGGGCACAGTGGCTCACGCCGGTAATCCCAGCACTTTGGGAGGCCGAGGCGGGAGGATCACTTGAGGTCAGGAGTCCAAGACCAGGCTGGCCAACATGGTGAAACCCCATCTCTACTACAAATAAAAAAAAAATTAGCTAGACATGGTAGAGGACACCTGTAATCCCAGCTACTCAGGAGGCTGAGGCAGGAGAATTGCTTGAACCTGGGAGAAGGTTTCAGTGAGCAAAGATTGCGCCACTGCACTCCAGCCTGGGTGACAGAGTGAGACTCCGTCTTAAAAAAAAATAATAAAATAAAATAATGGAAAATAAAAAAAGACATAAACATAAATGTAAAGACACAGTGAAAGAATGCTTTGTGTGTGTGTATGTGTGCTTGTATTGAATATATATATATATGCAATACAGACATAATGGATGTGTGTGTGTATATATATATACATATATGTATTGTTGGTGCAAAAGTAATTGTGATTTTTACCATTACTTTTAAAGGCAAAAACTAGAATTACTTTTGCACCAACTCTCTATCTAGCTAGGCAGTTTTATTCCCAGGAAGAGAAAGGAGAGAGGGATAGCAGCAATAACTGAAGAGCTAATGGCTGAAAATCTGCTCAAAGCAATGATATTATTCCACATATTCAAAAAGTCCTGGAAAACACCAAGAGGATGTGTTGAAAGTAAACTCTACCTAGACTAGTCCCAGACAAACCTGTTCTCTGGAGAGTTTCCTCATCTGCTTTAAATATAGTTGGAACAAGGTCAGGCAATTCAATTCAATTTTGTAGCCAGGTAATTCAATAAAATAATGAATGAGCTGCAGTGTTTAAAATTAATATCTTTTTTTCCTTTCTTATGAGTCTTCAGGCGTGACGAAATGGGAACAATTTTATTCTGTTATGTCATGAGTTCAAAGGTTTTGAGATTTAGATTATGATATGCAAGTTCACTTGGTTGGAATGGATTCTGTAAATTCTCCAAATTTCTGGAATTATCCTTTTTTTTTTTTGAGATGGAGTTTCAGTCTTGACACCCAGGCTGGAGTGCAATGATGCAATCTCGGTGCACTGCAACCTCTGCCTCCTGGATTCAAGGGGTTCTCCTGCTGCAGCCTCCGAAGTAGCTGGGATTACAGGCATGTACCACCACACCCGGCTAATTTTTTGTATTTAGTAGGGACAGGGTTTCACCATGTTGGTCAGGCTAGTCTTGAACTCCTGACCTCAGGTGATACACCCGCCTTAGCCTCCCAAAGTTCTGGGATTACAGGTGTGAGCCACCACACACCGCCAAAATTATCCTATTTTTAACATCCAAATTAAACAGCTCCAGCTCCCATTCCTAATTAGTGTAGACAGTCAAATATTTCTCAGAACTCCCCATTGGTGCTTATGCTCCTAACATCTTGTGCAAATTCTTACTTGTGTCTTCTGTGTGACATTCTCTGGCCACCTCCACCTCACTCCTTGTGACCAACTTCCCATTTTTCATGGTAGCTTTGCACTAGGAATGACTGAGGCTTTCCCCCATTTCCAAGATTTTACAAATACAAAGCCACTGATTGAGACACAGTTTTGCAAAAAGATGAGGATAATGATGGGCAATTACTGCACAGAACTAAATGAGATTAGAAATTAGAGTGCATTCTAGCTAGAGTTCAGCCATAATTGGTAATAACCTCTACAGGCCACTTTGCGCCCTGGTGTTACAGGTATACCTGTTCATTTTGGAACCCAGAACTCCTTTGATTGTTAATCTCTGAAGTCCAAGAAACTTTAGTTCTCATTCCAAGGGAGAAATTAAAAAGACATTTTATTTTTAGAATTGTAGAATGATTTAGCGCTTACTGGACTGTATCTCTACTTCACAGATGCTGTCAGGTGTCCTATCTTCCAAGACCTAAACAGCCATTAAAGGGTCTTCTTAAATAAAAGGAGAGTTTCTTCCTAAGAGAGTTGTGCTGTTTCCCCTAGAACATAGGAATGAATGTCATTGTCATGGTGACTTTTTGATTTTTTGTGTGTGAAGCTTCACTTCTTTTATGCAATCTAATGATATATGCTTCCAGGAATCGGGAAATCCACTAATTTATTCAAAATAACAATGTATACATGATGAATATTAAATGACTAAATAAAGGCAGGGTCTGACTGTCCTGGCATCAAGGTAGGTGAGTGCAACTGAGTTGGACAGTTACAGGCTTAGATCCTGTCTTGATTTAAATTTTGGACAGTTTGTCGATTATGGTGATTTTTTCATGAATATTATTTTTTAAAACAACTATTGTGTTTTAAGGTTATCTATCTTAAGTACAGAGTATCTTGGTGCTTACGTTTTGTTCCTGAGGTTAGAGCCTCCCTCGCTTCACCCTGGCTCTGTCATCACATCTAGAAAATATCTGTATCCAGATAAAAATGCTTTTACTCGATCATGGTGGATAAGCTTTTTGATGTGCTGCTGGATTCGGTTTGCCAGTATTTTATTGAGGATTTTTGCATCAATGTTCATCAAGGATATTGGTCTGAAATTCTCTTTTTTGGTTGTGTCTCTGCCAGGCTTTGGTATCAGGATGATGCTGGCCTCATAAAATGTGTTAGGGAGGATTCCCTCTTTTTCTATCGATTGGAATAGTTTCAGAAGGAATGGTACCAGTTCCTCCTTGTGCCTCCGGTAGAATTCGGCTGTGAATCCACAAGGTCCTGGACTCTTTGGTTGGTAAGCTATTGATTATTGCCACAATTTCAGAGCCTGTTACTCGTCTATTCAGAGATTCAACTTCTTCCTGGTTTAGTCTTGGGAGGGTGTATTTGTGGAGGAATTTATCCATTTCTTCTAGATTTTGTAGTTTATTTGCATAGAGGTGTTTGTAGTATTCTCTGATGGTAGATTGTATTTCTGTGGGATCGGTGGTGATATCTCCTTTATCATTTTTTATTGCGTCTATTTGATTCTTCTCTCTTTTCTTCTTTATTAGTCTTGCTAGCGGTCTATCAATTTTGTTGATCTTTTCGAAAAACCAGCTCCTGGATTCATTAATTTTTTGAAGGGTTTTTTGTGTCGCTATTTCCTTCAGTTCTGCTCTGATTTTAGTTATTTCTTGCCGTCTGCTAGCTTTTGAATGTGTTTGCTCTTGCTTTTCTAGTTCTTTTAATTGTGATGTTAGGGTGTTAATTTTGGATCTTTCCTGCTTTCTCTTGTGGGCATGTAGTGCTATAAATTTCCCTCTACACACTGCTTTGAATGTGTCCCAGAGATTCCGGTATGTTGTGTCTTTGTTCTCGTTGGTTTCAAAGAACATCTTTATTTCTGCCTTCATTTTGTTATGTACCCAGTAGTCATTCAGGAGCAGATTGTTCAGTTTCCATGTAGTTGAGTGGTTTTGAGTGAGTTTCTTAATCCTGAGTTCTAGTTTGATTGCACTGTGGTCTGAGAGACAGTTTGTTATAATTTCTGTTCTTTTACATTTGCTGAGGGGAGCTTTACTTCCAACTATGTGGTCAATTTTGGAATAGGTGTGGTGTGGTGCTGAAAAAAATGTATATTCTTTTGATTTGGGGTGGAGAGTTCTGTAGATGTCTATTAGGTCCGCTTGGTGCAGAGCTGAGTTCAATTCCTGGGTGTCCTTGTTAACTTTCTGTCTCGTTGATCTGTCTAATGTTGACAGTGGGGTGATAAAATCTCCCATTATTATTGTGTGGGAGTCTAAGTCTCTCTGTAGGTCACTCAGGACTTGCCTTATGAATCTGGGTGCTCCTGTGTTGGGTGCATATATATTTAAGATAGCTAGCTCTTCTTGCTGAATTGATCCCTTTACCATTATGTAATGGCCTTCTTTGTCTCTTTTGATCTTTGTTGGCTTAAAGTCTATTTTATCAGAGACTAGGATTGCAACCCCTGCCTTTTTTTGTTTTCTATTTGCTTGGTATATCTTCCTCCATCCCTTTATTTTGAGTCTATGTGTGTCTCTGCACTTGAGATGGGTTTCCTGAATACAGCACACTGATGGATCTTGACTCCTTATCCAATTTGCCAGTCTGTGTCTTTTAATTGGAGCACTTAGCCCATTTACATTTAAAGTTAATATTGTTATGTGTGAATTTGATCCTGTCATTATGATGTTAGCTGGTTATTTTGCTTGTTAGTTGATGCAGTTTCTTCCTAGCCTCGATGGGCTTCATCTCTGGGATGCAAGGCTGGTTCAACATATGCAAATCAATAAATATAATCCAGCATATAAACAGAACCAAAGACAAAAACCACATGATTATCTAAATAGATGCAATAAAGGCCTTTGACAAAATTCAACAACCCTTCATGCTGAGAACTCTCAATAAATCAGGTATTGATGGGATGCATCTCAAAATAATAAGAGCTATCTATGACAAACCCACAGCCAATATCATTCTGAATGGCAAAAACTAGAAGCATTCCCTCTGAAAACTGGCCCAAGACAGGGATGCCCTCTCTCACCACTCCTCTTCAACATAGTGCTGGAAGTTCTGGCCAGGGCAATCAGGCAGAAGGAAATAAAGGGTATTCAATTAGGAAAAGACGAAGTCAAATTGTCCCTGTTTGCAGATGATATGATTGTATATCTAGAAAACCCCATCGTCTCAGCCCAAAATCTCCTTAAGCTAATAAGCGACTTCAGCAAAGTCTCAAGAGACAAAATCAGTGTACAAAAATCACAAGCATTCTTGTACACCAATCACAGACAAACAGAGAGCCAAATCATCAGTGAACTCCCATTCACGATTGCTTCAAAGAGAATAAAATACCTAGGAATCCAACTTACAAGGGATGTGAAGGACCTCTTCAAGGAGAACTACAAACCACTGCTCAATGAAATAGAAGAGAATACAAACAAATGGAAGAACATTCCATTCTCACGGGTTGGAAGAATCAATATCGTGAAAATGGCCATACTGCCCAAGGTAATTTATAGATTCAATGCCATCCCCATCAAGCTACCAATGACTTTCTTCACAGAATCAGAAAAAAATACTTTAAAGTTAATATGGAACCAAAAGAGAGCCCGCATAGCCAAGTCAGTCCTAAGCCAAAAGAACAAAGCTGGAGGCATCACGCTACCTGACTTCAAACTATACTACAAGGCTACAGTAACCAAAACAGCATGGTACTGGTACCAAAACAGAGACATGGATCAATGGATCAGAACAGAGCCCTCAGAAATAATGCCGCATATCTACAACTATCTGATCTTTGACAAACCTGACAAAAACAAGCAATGGGAAAAGCATTCCCTAATTTAATAAATGGTGCTGGAAAAACTGGCTAGCCATATGTAGAAAGCTGAAACTGGATCCCTTCTTTACACCTTATACAAAAATTAATTCAAGATGGATTGAAGACTTACATGTTAGACCTAAAACCATAAAAACCCTAGAAGAAAACCTAGGCAATACCATTCAGGACATAGGCATGGGCAAGGACTTCATGTCTGAAACACCAAAAGCAATGGCAACAAAAGCCAAAATTGACAAATGGGATCTAATTAAACTAAAGAGCTTCTGCACAGCAAAGGAAACTACCATCAGAGTGAACAGGCAACCTACAAAATGGGAGAAAATTTTCGCAACCTACTCATCTGACAAAGGAGTAATATCCAGAATCTACCAAGAACTCAAACAAATTTACAGGAAAAAAACAAACAACCCCATCAAAAAGTGGGCAAAGGACATGAACAGACACTTCTCAAAAGAAGACATTTATGCAGCCAAAAAACACATGAAAAAATGCTCATCATCACTGGCCATCAGAGAAATGCAAATCAAAACCACAATGAGATACCATCTCACACCAGTTAGAATGGCGATCATTAAAAAGTCAGGAAACAACAGGTGCTGGAGAGGATGTGGAGAAATAGGAACACTTTTACAGTGTTGCTGGTGGGACTGTAAACTAGTTCAACCATTGTGGAAGTCAGTCTGGCGATTCCTCAGGGATCTAGATCTAGAAATACCATTTGACCCAGCCATCCCATTACTGGGTATATACCCAAGTACCTAAGGCTTTTCTCAGGAAAATAAGAGCCCTTTATCCTGGTTCCTCCCTCTTTGGATCTAAGGGCAGTTTGAGAGACAAGCAGGCCCGGTGTCCATGTCTGTGATGTCTCAGAGATGCAGCAGTGACAGAGCAATGGGGACAATGAGACTTTCCTCGTGACCTGCCTGACCTCTTCATTTAAAATGCCAGGTTCTGAAGAATCCTTGTTCTTGGCAGGCCAGAAGTGGATATAAAGGAAGCTGGTGAGGACATTGCATGGCCAAGATCCTCAATGATTTTTTTCAAAAAAGAGAGTTTCTGATGGGGTATGCAAAGAGAGGGCTGGGTCAGGTGCCGTCGGAACTGCTAAACGAGCACGCACCCAGGGCTGCAGCTCAGTCACCAGAGAGTCATTCCCTTTGTCAGGACTTTGTTTCCCTGTGTGTTGAGCAAGCTGGAATCGAGGGGCAGACTCATTCATTCCTGACACTGAGGTGATTTCCTCCTGGTGAAGAAAGCATACAAAGAAAGGGAATGTGAAATAAAGCCTTTATGTGCTTTGTCTAAATTAATAATCATGTTTTTAAAATATATATGTCTCTGTCACCTCTAGAAAGAGGCAGACATCGTGACACTTCACCTACTTATCTCAGCATGGGTCTCTTACAAATGAAGGAGAATTCTCACACCAATCACCATACCATTTACACAAATTAACAAGAATAACTCCTTGACCTGAATGGACAGGAGCCGTAGGTGCTCAGGAAGCAAAGTGTCAGTAAATTATTGCAACAAAAAGTGTGTCCATGGACACTGAAATTCTTCCAAGAATAGCTTCGTAGCTGTTGAGTTTTCTGGGTACATATTCAATCCAGATTCACACATCGAATTAGGTTATCACGCCTCTTTCTTTGTTGAGTAAATATACTTAAGGAAATGCCAAGGTACAACATGGCAAGGGGTCTTACTGGAGTTACTACATGACTCTTACATGTAAATAACAGTTTGAGTTAAGAGAGTGGTTCCCATCTTTTTCATGTGTGGCATCACTCCTGATTGAGACGTTCTTAACATGATTATTATAAAAGTAATACACTCACATTTAAAAACTCACCCATAGAAGAGAGGGAATTTTTCCTACACACCTGTTCCAATTCCAGGAACCACCGATAGCATTGTGGTTTTATACTTGTCCTCTCTAGCTCTCAGTGCATTTGTGAGGCCTTGTTAGAGAAGGAGGTGAAATTGATCTGAAATAGGAAAGTCACTGTGAAATGCAGCACCTCTGTGTCCCTGGGGAAGAAGCCACGAAGGCTTAGGTAACATGGGCCTGGTTGCTCAAAGACAGCTGGGCTGACTCTTTCCATGAAGATTCCTATGGTTCCAGCTGCTTCTTTTTTCCTGGCACAGCCCGGTGTGACTCCGTCACAGCCATGTTTGTCCTGGTCATAAAGTTTGTCTGATAAAGCCCACCAGAGTATCACTTTTGTCTTTCAAAGGTGCAGATACGATCTTGCTTCAGCAAGGAAGACCATCCACCAGCACAGACATGAGGTTCTTCCCAAAAACTCAAAACGTAGCTGTTATAGGATTTGAGGGCATGCCAAGCTTAATTTAATTCATTTTTATGAGCTCAAAACAAAGCCATGTAAAAGGGGAACCATCAAGCCTGACTGAGAGACTCACGGCCTGTTTTTAATGGAATGTGAGACCCATGCTGTGTCCTCAAACCTCTTTCCTGTAACTGGGGAGGAACTTTCAGGCTGTTTCTTTGTGGTGAAATGGTTCAGCTCCCCAGGTGAGAGTGGGAAGCCTCATTCTTGTAGACAGGCTCCCAGAAAGCAAAGTCTCTCCTATTTGTGATTTTAGAAAACAAAGTTTCTCAGCACTAAGTCCTCAGTGTTAAGTAACAGAAGCAGTTGTATTCATTTTTATTTCTGTGGAATGACCAGCTTCTTGGGCCCCAGGGCAGAGCAGTCCCATAGGGACCTGCTCTCAGAGGGCTGGACTGTGGTGTAAGAAATCCATCCTATCAACATTCTGAATAATTTTTTATTTGAACCTATGTTTTGTAAGTGCAATCCTGTGAGAGAGTGGAGCCTGTGCATGGGCAGAATGGATACACTGGGACCCAAGGTGGACAGGCACAGGCCTTGAGGCACCACGGGCACATGACTGGAGATAGCTGGTCTAGCTGCCCTTAGCACGCACATCCCTGGAGCAGCCCAGACACCTGGAGGCTGGGACGGGAGGTGGCAGGGGCAGCAGCTGCAGTGTTCTCAGCCCTGGGGTGAAAAGAGGGTCTCTGTGTCGGGGCGGCACCGACACCTCTGGGCCTGCTCATCCCCAGAGTCACTCTTGGAGCTTCTGCACAGATATTAACCTCCTTGCCTGAGCACTGGGACGGGAACCGTAGATGCTCAGGCAGCAAACTATCAGTAAATTATTGCAAGATAAAATGTGCATACGGACATTGCAATAAAGTAGGCCAGGGAGTTAGAGTTCTTCAGAGAGTTTAGAATTCTTCAAGGAGTTATCATGGCCTAAAAAATGGAAATTAAATGTCTAAAGATAATCATGTTCAACAGAGAAGAGCGCTACTTTTATATAAACTTTCAGATGAATCAAACCTTAATAAGGAGGGCAATTTTTAAATAGTTTTTCTTCTTGTTATTAAAGATACAGAAATGGAATGCATAAGCAGGCATTTTCAATAAACTACAAATTATGATGCCACTTTGGGTCTGGCATAGGCCTCTGCAAATTACAGGAATTATATGAAGAGGCGTCAAAATTCCATTGGATAAGTTCACATTTAAAATTCGGTTCAAACTTACATGAAAATGGTTTGTTTAAACCATTTTAAAAGAATCCATTTTATGGTGGCTCACTCCTGTAATCCCAGCACTTTGGGAGGCCGAGGAGGGCAAATCACGTGAGTTCAGGTGTTCGAGACCAGCATGGACAACATGGCAAAACCCCGTCTCTACAAAAATACAAAAATTAGCCGGGTGTGGTGGCACATGCCTGTGATTCCAGCTACTCAGGAGGCTGAGGCAGGAGAATCGCTTGAGCCTGGGAGGCAGAGGTTGCAGTAAGCCGAGATTGTGCCATTGCACTGCAGCCTGGGAGATAGAGCGAGATTCCATCTCAAACAAACAAACAAAAACAAACAAACAAGCAAACAAAAAATTTTACAAGAATCACTAGATCCAGATATACTAAAATTTGTTAGTATGTCAAAATAATTCATCCTATATTGTCACAGCTTAGAAAATATTCCAGAAACATTTGCTTCAGCAAAGTCTTCTCAAAAGAAAAAGTGAAGTTGCACCAGGTATAAAGTTTGATGATCAAACAAATTAATTGACAGACCACTGGGCCAGAAAAATTGTGTGATTCACCCACATATCCCATTAGTAAGACATTATTATTTATTCTATTATAATCATGACACTCATTTTGTGGGGAGAGTTGTATGACTCTGTCATTACTCCTGTATAACTACTATCTCTATTACATTTTTAAAATAATGGAAAATATTGGCTTGAGAAAGCTGAATATCCTCCTGCCTTTCATGACACTTTCTTCTGCTGCTCTTTGAACAAGGTGCCCTGCATTTCCATTTTGCACTGAGCCTTGGGAATTTTGCAGTCAGCCCTGCCGTGGCCCTTTTTATACAAGTTATCTCATTTAATCCCCAGAAACAAACCTGCCAGGAGGGTATTACCCAAGCTTACAGAGGCAGGTCCTGGGGCCTAGAAAGGTTAGAGGACATGTTCAAAGTCACCTGGCTACTAAGTGACAGAGATGCAATTTGAAATAAAATCCCTCTCTCTTCAAAGCCCATGTTCCTAACCACCGCCAAATGGTGTCCTGATAACCTCCCTTCTTCCTCTTCCTACAACCCCAAAGCTACAGTAATGCTCTGCCTAAGGCCAGAGGCCATGGAGCTACTGTCATTCTCACCCATCTTCTGAGCTGAGTGGTGAGTTGAGAGCCTGGCCTGGCCTTGCAGGAGGTGAGGGAATGAGCTTGCAGTTACTGCCACCTCATGGCGGCTCGTCTGTATGACCCTAAAACGCAGATCTAATCTCAGTTTCCTGCCTGCCTGAAGGCTAGGTGTGCACCTGAGACTTCTTGTCATTACTTTGCCCCTTAATGAACCTATTGAGAGTTCTCACAATTGTATGGATCCTCTCAAGGAATCAGCTTTTTTTAAAATTTATTTTTAATGCTTTTCTGTGTCCAGTTTCTTTTTATTCACTTTTTCTTTTTCTCTTTTTTTTTTTCTTTTTCTTATTTACTTTGGGTTTAGTTTGTTCCCTTTTCTCTTACCGTTTCTTACAGTGGAACCTTAGATTGTCTATTTGTGAGCTTTTCTGCTTTCTGTCATGATAGCATTTAATCATAAATTTGTCTCCAAGAGCCACTTTAGTGGCACTTCCACAAATTTGGGCATGTTATGGTTTCATTTTCTATCAGTTCAACATGTTTTCTAACGTATCTTGTGATTTCTCCTTTGACCATTTAGAAGCATGTTCATTGATGTCCCAGTATACGGAGATTTTTCCAGATGACTTTCTATATTGATAGCTTTGTAAATTCCACTGTAGATAGACACTGTCTTTTGTATAATTTTAAACTATGTTGATTTTTTGAGACTTTTCATAGGTTAGTATGAGCTCTATTGGGTAATATTTTAATGCATTCTGCTGTTATTTGATAGAATGTTGTATAAATCTCAAATAGGCTGTGCTGGATGATAGCGTTGTTTCAAGTTGTCTCTACTTTTACTAATATTTTGTCTGCTTTAAAAAAATCTGTTACAGGAAGAGAAGTGTTGAATTGTCTAATCGTAATCGTTAATTTTTCTATTTCTTTAATGTCTGTTGAATTTTCTTTAAGAATTTCAAAATTCTGTTATTAGGTACACACTGATTTAAAATTAATGTCTGTTCTTGGTGATGTAACCACTTTAACATTAGGAAAAATATCTCTCCGTATTACTGATAATATCCCTTGCTCTAAAATCTACCCTAATTTATGTCAATGAGCCAATATAGCCAATCATATTTTCTTTATACTAATGTTTTCATACTATATCTCTTTCCATCCTTTTATTTTTACTCTAAGTTTGATCTTACAGTTTATATATGAAGTGGGTTTTTATAGACAGCATGTAGTTGGGTCTTGTTTTTTACTTAACTGGCAATCTCTCTCTTTAAGGAGCTTCTAGAATGTTCACAGCACACTCTTTTCATCATGTGGAATTACATTTCTAACTGGCATCTTCCCTTTCTGCCAAAAAACTTATTTTTGCATTTTATACTACGAACTTGGTGGTGAGGAATTCTCTTAGCTTTTATTGTTGTTACTGGAAAATGCCTTTACTTATTATTTGATTATGGGTTTACCCTTTTTTTAGAAATCTACTTTTGCTGGGACGGATTTCTAAGATAACTTTTTTTTTCTTTCGGCAGCTGAAGATATCACTTATGGTTTGTTCTTCTGTAAGTCGTATATCTCCTTTCAGGCTGCTTTTTAGTTTTATTTTTGTTTTTGAGACGGAGTCTCTCTCTGTTGCTCAGGCTGGAGTGCAGTAGGGTGATCTCGGCTCACTGCCATCTCCATCTCCTGGGTTCAAGAGATTCTCCTGCCTCAGCCTCTCGAGTAGCTAGGATTATAGGTGCGTGCCACCATGCCTGACTAATTTTTGTATTATTTTTTAGTAGAGACAGGGTTTCACCATGTTGGCCAGGCTGGTCTCAAACTCCTGACCTCAGGTGATCCGCTCGCCTTGGCCTTCCAAAGTGCTGGGATTACAGGCATAAGCCACTGTGCCCGCCCTCACACTGCTTTTAAAATTTTCTTTTTATTACTGATTTAAAGTAATTTGATTATGATATGTTTCATGTGGTTTTCTTCGTGTTTGTTCAGCTTGGATGTCTTTGTGTGGTAAATTTGTGTGTTTATAGACTCACCAAATTTGGAAAACAATAGGCCATTCCTTCCTTAGCTCTATCCTCTCTCCCCGCAATTTTTTTTTTTTTATTCAAGATGGAGTCTTGCTCTGTCACCCAGGCTGGAGTGCAGTGGCGTGATCTCGGCTCACTGCAACCTCTGCCTCCCAGGTTCAAGTGATTCTCCTGCCTCAGCCTCCAGAGTAGCTGGGATTACAGGTGCATGCCACACACCCAGCTAATTTTTGTATTTTTAGTAGAGATGGGGTTTCACCATATTGGCCAGGCTGGTCTTGAACTCCTGACCTTGTGATCCACCCTCCTCAGCCTCTCAAAGTGCTGGGATTACAGGCTTGAGCCACCGCACCTGGCCGTCTAAACACACATAGTTGCTATTTCTGCACAGGTCACTGCTTATTATTTTCCGGCCCTTTTCTCCTCTCTTTGCATTATTTCTTCACTCATTTGTAGTAATATAAACTCAGGTTTACTGATCTGTATTTTGGAATATATACCACAATCCAATTCATAGTATCTTTTACTCAGATGTTTATTTTTAATCTCTGGAAATTCCATTTGTTCTTTATATCTCTCACTCATCATGAACAGTTTTTCTCTTCAACCTTGGACACATTTATAACATTTATAATAGCTCATTTATATCTTTTTTTGCTGATCCTAGTATCCTTGTCATTTTTGGATCTGTTTTTACTGAATGATTTTTCTCTTTGTTATGACCATATTTTCCTGCCTAGCAGCTAATTTTTTATTGGATTCAGTGAGTTATAAAGCACAAATTGTTGAGTGATGAATTTCGTTGATTTTCCTTGAAGAATGTTAGCCTTTATTCTGTCCCACATTTAAGTTTCTTATAGATCAGTCTGGTCCTTTCAAGAATGGTTTAGAAAAAAATTTGTTAGAGTAGTTGCAGAACAATTTAATCTAGAGCCAAATAGCACCACTACTAATGTGTTAGTTGCCCAAGGACTCTGCAGTCTCTGCACTTTGCTGGTGGGAATGAAAACTTTTCCAGCCTTTAGTGCCCCTCAAATTGTTATCCAATCCCTTTTGGGTGTTTTTGTTTGCCTCTGGCCTTGTGAAGTCTTACCCCAAGGGTGCTCACATGAAAACACAGCCCAGGACTGAAGATTTACCATGTGTCCCTGCCCCCACTGCCAACACTTGAGGGCCTTGCTTCCTTCTAGGTACCTTCTCTCTGCTATTCTGCCCTGGAAGTGGGGATGTCTTGTGCTTCGGGAAGTTTGATTTCAGTCTCTTCAATGCCTCAGGATTGCTGGACTACATTTGAGTCTTCCTCTGTGTGCTGTGGACTGGACCCTGCTGCTGTAGTGAGCGGGGGGCAATCGAAAGTCTCACTTCATTGGTCTGTTGCACTGCTTATTATTCAATGTCTGAACACAGCTGTCACACCTCTTGACAGGTTCCCTTTTGTCTACTGTCACAAGGAGATTCCCATAGCAGTGAATCCATTTTGGATGGAAAGTGAAGAGCGGTCTCGTCTTTTTGGGTCCTTGAGCCTTTCTTCCTAAGAGCCTTGTTGTATTGTCTTTTCTCCATACATAGCACCATGACTGGGGTCTGGTGTCAGGTTTGAAGGACCACGCACTCCATCTGCTGGAATCCTTCCACATCAACGTTGAGAGAGTACTAGTTAAACTGCAGTACCTCCAAATCATTTGAATGATTAAAGATACTTCAATCAATAAATCATTTGAATGTACTTCAATTCAATAAATACTTGTCGAGCAGCCTTCATGCTCAGGGCACTTTACAAGCAGTCCAGGAAGAATTAAGACAAACTCCTTGCTTTTAAGGCTCACAAAATCTAATATGGAGATTGGCAATATGTCACTGTACACAATGTAAAAACCAAGCAAGGGCTGTAGAGGGAGGACTCAAGTCAGAACCCTGTGGTGAACCAGAGGAAAGACTCTAAGAATTTGGGAAATCACCTGTGTTTTTAAGACGGAGATAAAATGTGAGACCGTCCCTGCGGGACAGGTTAAAGTTTAAAGATGAAGTTAGAGGAGTGAGGCAGACATCAGGTCAACCAGAGCAGAGGCATGGGTGAGAGAAAGCAAAGTGAACATCTGAGGAAGAGCCAGTTTCCTTATTTCTCTGAAGACAAAGTTTTTGGAAGGAATTGGGATAGCCCCTGAAGGATGCATGAAAACCTTAGAGATATATTTGGTGGAGAGATGCCATTTGGGGTAGAGGAACTGAAAAGGCCCAAGGCTTGGGTGACATGAAAGCAAAGGGCATATTTCAAGAGAGTGAAGAGTCCAACTTCACTGGGGTTTAATGTTCACAAAGGAGGAATAGAACCTGGTAACTCTTAGATAATAAGGTCAGGCTCCCTTCTAGATTTCTCCAGAGATTCTACTTTCTTTGAATGAAAGGTGAGTCCTTAAGACTTTCTGAGTTGCCTGTTTGGAAACAACTACCAAAATAACCAGATTAAAAAAAATTCAAGCTCCTAATATTTTGAAAAAAAATTTAATTTGATTTTACTTTTATAAACTTTAAGAAGGCATTTCCACACTTTACAACAATCTCGTCATGTTTCAGGGTTTTTATTTCTTTCTTCAGCAGCATTTTCAGCCACACGTCGAGCACTTGCCAATCTGTTCCTCCTTTGGAAGGCAGCTGAGCACAGCACACTGGCCGCCTCTGACTCTGCAATAATATTTCTGTAATGTGTTTATGATTCCTCCATGACCTGCACTGACAAAATAGCACACATAGAAAGGTTTTAGGAAGGCTTTTGGTACACGTACAAGGCTTCTGGAATTCCTCAAATAACTCATCTGTTGCTTTTCTCGTATTCTTTTGTTTCGTTTTCCTTTTTCTATAAAACCGGGAGGAAAATAAATGTATGACTAAAAAACCCATAGACAATGTTTCTAAGGCTGCAGCTCAGCTGTGGACCCACAGTGGCACCGGGGAAGTAGCGTGACCCTGTGACTGCTGCAGGAACAGTGGGGGTGCTGAGGCTGTGGTGTCCTCAGAGGCAGCCCAAACAGTCCACCTCCAACCACTGCACTTAGTAAAACAGGAGCCTGTGCTTCTATTCTCAGTAAATCAATCTTCCCTGCTGTATTACAATTTTATGTCTGATTCATGTCTCATCAGCAGGTATAACAATCTTCCCTTGAAGAGGTGGGGAAAGAGATAGACAGCTTTGGGGAGCAATTCAGTTTCTTAATGATTTTTTTTTTTTTTTGAGATGGACTCTCACCCTGTCGCCCAGGCTGGGGTGCAGTGGCGTGATGTCGGCTTACTGCAACCTCCGCCTGCCAGGTTCAAGCAATTCTCTGCCTCAGCCTTCTGAGTAGCTGGGATTACAGGTGCCCGCCACCGTGCCCAGCTAATTTTTGTATTTTTAGGAAAGACAGGATTTCACCATCTTGGCCAACCTGGTCTTGAACTCCTGACCTCGTATTCCACCCACCTCGGCCTCCCAAAGTGTTGGGATTACAGGCGTGAGCCACCGCACCTGGCCTCTTAATGATTCTTGTCTGAAAAAAAAATGGTGATGCCTAGTTCCCATACAACAAACCTGCTTGGTCTAAAGCACTCTGAAGGATGGAGAAATACTGACTCTGAATTATTTATTCTCAATTAGCTCAATCCTTAGATTTCCCAGCCCATCTTACATGGAACAGGCACCAAAAACAGGAAGAGTAAAGCAAACAGAAGATAATGGATCCTCACAGCTGCCAGGCTTCACCCCACGCTGAGAATGGATGGGAAGATGTGCTTGGTCACTTTATAAAGGTTCCAGCCATGGCTGCAATTCTTGTCATGTTACAGTGATGACACCATGACATGTTTCCTGACGCCTCATACCAATGCCTCTCATCATGCAGAACACACCCACTCACTCAGTTAATTAGGAACCCAATGATGAGGCAGAGCTCCCTTTGGATGTGTGGCTGTCCGGGTGCTCTCTGGGCTCCAGGGGCTTCTCTGGGTGTGGGTCGGATTGGGTTGTGACTACGGATAGGGCTGGCGTGGGCAAGAATGCCCCCTTTGGGGAGTAGTCTCAGGGCATGTGGCTGGGGGCTAACTTGTCCGTACTTTGCTAATTTGGAGCTTTTTTCCTCTTCCTAAAATGCTGGGAGAGTCTAAGACCCTCCTGGGGACCAAATAAATCCAGCCCTGGACATATTCAATATCTGGCAATAGGACTGGCTTTTTGGTAGTGAGGTAGGGGAGGAAAATGGGCTACATTCAAGGTTAGCTGACCACCTGGCTCTTGGCCTATGATGGGGTGCTATAATTTGAGTGAAACGTGTCTCATTCTTTCATTATTTTTTCTTTTTGGGAGACAGAGTCTCACTTTGTTGGGCAGGCTGGAGTGCAGTGGCATGATTACAGCTCACAGCAGCTTGAGCTGTCAGGCTCAAGAGGTCCTCCCACTTCAGCCCCCTGAATAGCTGGGACCACAAATGCATGCCTCCACACATGGCTAAATTTTAAATTTGCTGTAGAAAATAAAGTGGGGTCTATGCTGCCCAGAATGGTTCTGAGCCCAGATGTGAACTCCTGGGCTCAAGCAATCCTCCTGCTTCAGCCTCCTAAATTGCTGGGATTACTGGTATGAGCCACTGTGTGTGGCCCATGTCAGATTCTTCATCATTGTCTAAAACCTACCAAATTTATGAGTAAAGATGGTGGTTAATTTTACTTCATCAGAGAATGGGGATGCTGGGATGATAGATTTAATAGACTGGCATCTCCTGCTGGTCAATGACTGTCCCTGTGCAAAAAAAGGGGCTTCAGAATAGACATTTAAGACCTCAAGTTACTCTTGACTCAGGAGCATTCAAGGCAGTCCAGGGGCCAGATGATTTCCCCTGGATATAGATTCAATGTTTAGAGGGAAAATGCTAAAAAAGAAAAAAAAGCAGCTATTAAACTTAAATGTTCAGGAATCCAAAGGATGGGTTGTATTTGGTTGACTATCAATTGGGAGCTAAGGAAGTCAATGACAATTCAATTGGGAGCTGAAGTCACCGTGATGTCTCCTAGCTGCTACTTCATTTGAATGCAATTATAACGGATCCACTAAGGATCAAGGGTGTGTTAGTTCTGGGAGTGTGTGTTCAGAATTAGGGTGCACCACACCTGTCAGATTCAGTAAGCAAACTCTGAACACATACTATAGGAAGGAACAACTATCATGTTTTCAGTGTAGGTGAGGGTGAAGTGGATGAGACATCAAGAGGCACCAGTCTTGGTTCTTTCTCTCCAGAAGCTCCATGTAGGGCCAGGTAGATGGGCAGACAGTCAAATGATAAATTTAGGATGGATTATAATGGTAGTCATAGGAAGAGTTCAAGCACAGGGCTGCAGAAATGTAGAAGAAAGATAACTCATCATAACTCAAAGATAACTCTCTGAGCCAAGAGTGGAGCTCAATCAGCAGATTTAAGACTTTAGATATGTAGATGCTTCTTTTTAAAATCCAACTTTCCTCTTAAGTTCATGATTTGAGACAAAGCAATTGGAGATATTCATAAATGGGGGAAGGTGGTGAGTGTGGGTGGGATGAGTGCTGACTTCACTGTCTTACTATGTCAGAGATAACGATGGCATTGGGTGTTGTAGAGGATTAGCACCAGCTCTCAGCCTGGAGTGCAGATAGTCAGATGCTGGAGATGACTTGCTTTTCCACATGGAGAATAGACTTCCACAGGTGAACCCCTGGTCTAACCTGTTCCTTCACAGACTGGGAGGCATTTTTATGACAACACCACTATTTCATGAAGGTTCCTTGGGGAGGAAAAAGCACCACTTTTTCTTGTCAACTAATTTGGGTCCCGGAATCGGAGATTGGGCTGTGACAATCAGCCTTTTCAAGTTTGGACATACTCCTCATTCACAAAATCAGTTTTGAGGGGGACTTATGTGTTTTAAGAAAATTATAAAAGTAATGCATTTTTATGGTAAAATTTCAAACAATAGAAGAGAGAGACTGTGTAATTTACTTCTCTACTCCAGGGAGCCATGATAACTCTGAGTTGCCCTCTTTTTAATCTCTTTATAATCCTTTTTATGTCATAAATACTTTTAGCCTCTCAACTGATAACAATTACACATGTACTGTCTAATAGTTGGGTGAATAGATTCGTGTGTCTGTAGCCTTACAGCACTAACAAGAGCTGAGTCTTGTCACTCCCTGCCCCTGGGCTCTGAGTCACAGCACTTGGAACTGCAGATCCTGCAAATTTTTGTACCCATGTGCTTGGTTTCCTTGTAGCTCTCACAGCCAGCATTTCTACAATTTTGATTAGGTTGAGTGAGGAAGAGAAACTTTAGTTATTTATCACCTTTGTTCATGTCAGACTTTCCTTTAATTATTAGTTTTTAAATCCTGTTCTTAAAATGTGGAGCAGAGATGTGATTGGTCCAAGTTTTTGGCTTAAGGACAGAGCTATGTGGAAGACAAACACCAGGTCTGAAGTGAGGTGTCACTGGGCTATCGCTCACCCTACCATGTATGGCATGGGCTTACCTGAATGAATTACCTAAGCTCTGTGAGCATCTGTAACTCGGCAACAAAGCATAGAGAGCAGTACATTTTCTGTTTAGGTCACAGTGAAAGCCCTATGAGTTAATGGTGTCAAATTGACTTGTACATTGCAAATTACCATGTGACCCATGTATCGCCCAAGTATCACCCACGTGACCCTAGGTTAACAATATCAAGACCCTGGCATGGGCTCCCAGCACGGGAATCCAGGGTGTCAACTCTTCTTCATCTTAACATAGTCTAAGATGAAGGTTGGCTCAGCCATTCCCCTTTGCAGCCATTAATCTTGTCACAACCACTATTATATAAGTTCTACAAATAAAGGCAGACATTTTTCTAATTTTATAGATGAGGACACTGAGGCTCAGAGAGGTTGAGTGACATGCTGTAGTGAATGGCAGCATTGTGACCTGAAGCCAGCATGACCAGTCATTCCTCTGTCTGCTCTCAGAGCCATCCCTTGCCTGCTGGTGGTCGACACTCACGTGTAGTGGTCTATACTTAGCTGTGTACCCTTTTCCATCACCCCATTGTCCCTAATCTCATTGCATCCTAGCATCTCAAGAAATCCATCCAAACTACTCTTCCTAAGTTCAGCCAAGCCTTTTACATCCCCAGCTCAATGAGTTTTTTGTCTGTAATCTTCCAACCTGACCACTTTGCAATATGTGCCTTGTAAGGCCACTTTCAGAAACCTATCCCTCCATTTAAATTCAAGTCCAGAGAACTTCATGGACATCTGCTCTGTATTAGGGTTTTAGGACCTGGTGCTGTGCAGGAAAGAAAGATAAACAGTATTTACTCTCTAGTCTCTGAATTTTCACTATTTCCCAGTCTAATGGAAAAAGATGCAAGCTGACAGTAACACGATATAACAGATATCCGCTTTCCATTTTCTCCTCCTATCCTTCCCATTACTGCCTTTGAATCTTCATGGAACTTTTCTTCCTTGTCCTGTCCCTGAATTCCCCAAAAGGGAGCATCTTCAAAAATTTAACATTTTCATGGCCATCATAATGATGATGATGATAATGATCCTCCTCCTCACGATCATCATCACGTCATCGTAACAGATTTATTGAGCACATATTATGTTCTAGACACTGTGCTAAGCAATTTACTTGCATTTATTTCATTTGAATCATGCAGTAATTTAATAATGTTGATACACTTATCTGCATTTCAGAAGTGGGGAAAGGCCAGTTGATGCTCCCATGCTCCTAACTGTATTTCAGATGCTTACTCATGGGCCTCTGCTGGCTTCATACAATCTTTGGGATGTGGTTATCTATGCCTGCATGTGGCTACCTTCCATCTTCATCTCTAGTCTGGACCATTTCCCCAATGTTCTCAACCAATCTTTACATCACTTGAAGATCTTTACCATCTTGATAACATTAATACCTTGTACCTCTTCTCTTTTTCTGTAAATATCAACTTCACTCTCCAAATTGCTTGGTGATAGAGGCTGGAAACTAGATTCTTTCTGACTCTTCTTTTTTTTTTTTTTTTTTTGAGACAGAATCTCACCCTGTCTCCCAGGCAGGAGTGAAGTGGTGCAATCTTGGCTCACTGCAACCTTCACCTCTCGGGTTCAAGCGATTCTCCCACCTCAGCCTCCCAAATAGCTGGGACTATAAGTTTGTGCCACCATGCCCAGCTAATTTTTGTATTTTTAGTAGAGACAGTGTTTCACCATGTTTGCCAGGCTGGTCTTGAACTCCTGACATCCAGGGACCTGCCCTCCTTGGGCTCCCAAAGTACTGGGTTTACAGGCATGAGTCACCATGCCTGGCCAGGCATCAGCCAATTCTTTCTACAAAGTAGTTTGCATAATTTTCAGAGACCAACCCAAATACCAGCTCCTCATGATCCCAATCACCCCAGTTGAAAGTGATCCCTCCCTCCTCTGCGGTTCTGCAGAGCACATTTTGCATAACACTTGGAGCTTGTACCAAGTTCCATAATGAATGACATATACTATTTGTGAACATTTCTTATTATCTTTAGTAGATGGTATCTTTTCATTTATGTCCTTATGTTAATGAGAAAGTACATACTCAAGTCCTATGTTGCTTTCACCCTTTAGATCATAAGAATTATTTTTAAATCCTAGAGTATCTCCTAAGATGCTCAGGATGAATATTACAAAGAAGAAATAATTCCAGAAGAGCAAGGAAATAGGGAGAGAACACTAGCAGCTAATGCAAAGACAACAAATGATTTACAACATGAGAACAATCTGAACACACTTATGGTTTAACAAAACATAAATAAATAAATAAACTCGTGAGATACTGAGTGTGGCAGGCAGCCACCGCAATGGCCCCCAGTAACCCTTGCCTTTAGGAATGCTGGTATCGTGCTTTGGTGCAAATATGATATGGAGGGTGGAGCAGAGGCTTATAAGACTGAAGGCCAGAAGACCAAGAGCTGAACTCAGGGCTGCTGTGTTTCAGATGCCAGTGGGAGAAAGAGGCAGACCTGAGTGCCACAGCCATCTAGAAGAAGCAATCAAGAGTTAATACAATGGTAGAGCATGAGAGAAGGAATTAAGAGAAGAGGCAGGCTAGGGATACTGTTCAGGGGACAGGGTAGGTGGCAGTCCCATTAATTAGAATTAAAGTGGTGATACCAGCAGGCACTGAGGGAGACATGCTATGGAGAGAGAGCCAGGCTTAACATATGGCATCTTTTTTAAACAGGCTCAAACTAGTTTAGGAATCTATAGGCTTAGCAGTGATGTGGGGTTGCATGCCTTTCCCAGAGTTTCTAAAATCATGCCTGACAAGATGGGGGCTGACTCTCCTAATTCCTATGGGCAAAATCAAGGAGGGTTAAGTGTATGAGAAATTCATATAGAGCTACCCTAAAGACATTTTTCTACCCATTTGGCAGCAATATTTTCACCACAAATAGAATTAAGTGCATAATAGTGCCTCACCTTCTGTTTACACTGTGATACTCCAACCAGGTTCTTTCTATTTAATCATAGCTCTGTCCCAGTGAAAACACACCCTATACTACCTCTGGCCACCAGCCTACACAGTTCTGCTGGCTGCTTCCTCAGGGAGGACTTTTAGGGTACAGGTGGCTCTTACAAAACAATCATGAGGTCAACTCATCAATGGGCTGGCAGCCGAGGTGGGGAAGTGATGCATCCAAGGCAAAAGCTGTGACCCAGGGGACATTTTGTTAAAACAGGTCATCTGCCACTATCCTTTCTTCAGAACTGGTAATTGAAATGAACCTATAGACTGATGTGGTAATAGGCCATGGATGACAATTAAATGATTTGCACATGGTGGCTGGTATCTATGGAGCTGTTATTATGTACCTGGCATGGCAGTTTGTGCTTTAATGCATTTCTCTGACAAAAAAAGGCATAAAGTAGATATCAAAATTTTTACTTAAGGATAAGGAAGAGGCACAGTGGCTCACACCTGTAATCCTAACACTTTGGGAGGTCAAGGTGGGTGGATCACCTGAGGTCAGGGGTTTGAGATCAGCCTGGCCAACATGGTGAAACCCTGTGTCTACTGAAAATACAAAAATTAGCTAGAAGTGATGGCAGGCACCTGTAATCTGAGCTACTTGGGAGGCTGAGGCAGAAAAGTTGCTTGAACCTGGGAGGTGGAGTTTGCAGTGGGCCGAGATCACGCCATTGCACTCCAGCCTGGGTGACAGCAAAACTCTGTTTCAAAAAAAAAAAAAAAAAAAAAAGATTAGGAAACTAAGGCTAAGATAAATGAAATAACTTTCTAAAATTTGAAGCCCAGGACCATCAGGCTCACAGATTATGCTAACTACTTGCTTTATATTCAGGTTATTGTAGTTATATTTTATATCCACGTTTCTGTCAAAGGTTTTCGGTGTGGGGTTTCCCAGTGGAAAGGTAAATGATTATATGTGGTGGAGAATAAATGAGAGAGGGCTTGGGGAATGGAAGCCACACCTTGCCCAGTTGGCTCAGACCACAGGGCTACTCCTGTTTTGAGAATGTCCAGCTAACTGCCTTATAAAATTACATGGCACGGTATTTATGGTGCTAGAGCACCAAGAAAAATTCAATAAAATGATGCATTTGACATCTCTGACTCAATCTCCTCTTCCATATTTTTCAAGAGGTTTTATGATTGCCTATATTAGGGGCCAGCAAAGCTTTTCTGTAAAGGGCTAGACAGTAAATATTTCTAGGCATTGCTGGCCATGTGGCTTCTGTTGCAAATACTTAATTCTGCAGGTGTAGTACAGAAGCAGTCATAAACAATACATAAACAAATGGGCATGGCTTTGTTCCAATAAAAATTTATTTATAAAACTGGGTGGCAACTGGATTTAGCCAGTAGTCCATAGTTTTCTGACCCCTGGCATAAATTTGTGAGACACTGAGTGTGGCAGGCAGCCTCTATGATGGCTGCCAGGGATCCTGTCTTTGTGAAATGATGTTATTCGTGCTCTGGTGTAAGCCACTCCTTTTGATTATGAGCTGACCTCATTCACTCATTTCTAATAAATAGATTATAAGTCTATGGAGCAATAGATTATAACCTAATCTCAGAAGTCATGAGAGTAAGCTATAAAAAGGCTGCGGGTTCAGTTTTGGATGCCTTCTCACTCTTCTTGCTCTTATGGAAGCCAGCTGCCATGTTTTGAGTTGCCCTATGGAGAGACCTACAAGGCAATGAACTGAGGAGATTCTCTGGCCAACAGCTATGGAGTCGCTAAGGCTCTTAATATACCAGCCCACAGGGAACTAACTCCCTCCAATAACCACGTGAGTGAGTTTAGGGAAGTAGATCCTTCCCTGTGTAGGCTTCAGATAAAACTGCAGCCCTGGCTGACAGCTTAACTGCAACTTCATGACTGAGCTTGATCTAGAAGCACCCGGCTGAGCCATGCCTGGTTTCTACAATCCAGAGAATGTGTGAGGTAACAATGTTTCCTGTTTTCATCCACTAAGTTTTGGGATAATTTGTTATGTAGCAATGGATAACTAATATAGTGAGGTATAGTGCAAAGAATGGAAGAGATTTAGAGACCTATGTTTCAGTCCCAGTTTTTTTTACAAATTTACTATGTAAATTTAGGCTAACTGTTGACCAAGTCTAGCCCTTCCATTTTTTATTCTGCCTACAAAAGGGAAAGGAATCATGGATTTCTGAGGTCATTACAGGTCTAAGTCTTCATGGTTCATTGAATTGAGTCAAGCTGATTCCTGCATCTAAACCAGAGTCTTGAATTGGAAACCCGTGAGTAAAATATAGCCCATCAACGTATTTTGATATTAGGTGTCAACATTTAAAAAACTAAAAATTTTGTATAAAAATCCAGTTTTCTTACTTCTTCAGAAAAATTCAGTGATTAAACCACCAGGGCTCACATTTCTACATGTAACACTAAGATTTATCCAAAAATCTCTTGTCCCATTACATCACAGGTCCCCAACCTCTGGGCCATGGACCAGTACCAGTCCCTGGACTGTTAGGAACCACGCCACACAGCATGAGGTGGGTGACAGGCAAGTGAGCAAAGCTTCATCTGTATTTACAGCTGCTCCTCATCACTCGCTTTACCACCTGAGCCCCACCTCCTGTCAGATAAGTGGCAGCATTAGATTCTCATAGGAGTGCGAGCCCTATTGTGAACTGTGTGTGCCAGGGATCTAGGTTGCATGTTTCTTATAAGAATCTAATGCCTGATGATCTGTCACTCTATCCTATCACTCCCAGATAGAGTTCTTTAGTTGCAGGAAAACAAGCTCAGGGCTCCCACTGATTCTACACTATGATGAGTTGGATAATTATTTCACTGTATCTTACAATGTAATAATAAAGTGCACAATAAATGTAATGCACTTGAATCATTCCCAAACCATCTCCCCCACCTTGGTCCATGGAAAAATTGCCTTCTACAAAGCTAGTCCCTGGTGCCAAAAAGGTTGGGGACAGCTTCTTTACATAGAATATGAGTGCTGCAATGCACTGCAGTACCCAATTCCTTACTATCTCTCACTGGCCTGGCTCTGATGGACTTTGGGTAACCACTTGAATGACGCTTGATTTTATTTTGAGATCTTCCCTAAAACAGAGAAATTATGTTCTTTTACCATCAGGTTGTATCTTGGGTCCAGGACACTGGCCAATTTTTAGTTCAATATGGCCTTTGCGAAGTTCTGTGATGTCATAATATCTAGATCCACAAGTCCTGCTGACACAAACTTCAGGGAAATCCCAGATCAGAGCCACATATTCTTATGTTAGAACATTAGAGCTCTTATGTTCTTCTCTCTCTTCCTCACATCTAGAATACATCTTATCCCTCCATCTTTACAGAAAAAGACACACACTTCTACATACACACACACATTTCTAGTCCCACACAATTGTGGTTGGTAAAACATACTTCATATGATGTTAATCTTCTTAAACTTATTAACTTGTTTTGTGGCCTAACATGTTATCTACTCTGGAGAATATTCTATGTGCCCTTGAGAAGAATGTATATTCTGCTGTTGAATAGTATGTTCAGTATACGTCTGTCAGGTCCATTTGGTCTTTAGTGTTGTTCAAATCCATTGTTTCTTTATTGTGTTTCTTTCTAGATGACCTATCCAATGTTGAAAGTGGGGTGTTAAAGTCTCTGCTATTACAGAATTGGTGTTACTCCTTTCAGTTCTGTAAATCTTTGCTTTACGTATTTATAATTGTATTATCTTCTTGATGAGTTGACCACTTTATCATTATATAATAACTTTATTTGTCTCTTGTTACAGTTTTTGACTTAAAGTCTCTTTTATCTGATGTAGGAACAGCCACTCTTGCTCTTTTTGGTTACCATTTGCATGGAATATTTTTCCCATCCCTTTCCTTTCAGCCTATGTGAGGCCTTCTAGCTAAAGTGAGTCTCTTGTAGACAGCATATAGTTGGACCTTGATTTTTTATACATTTAACCACTTCACATGTTTTGATTAGAAAATTTAATCCATTTACATTCAAAGTGATAGGTAATGACTTACTATTGTCATGTTGTTAATTGTTTTTCTTTAGTGTTTGTACTTCCTTTGCTTATAAAATCAATGTACTATTTTTTTCTCTTTCTTAATTTCAGATCTCAGAGTATATTTAAGACTTTGTAGGGACATGGATGAAACTGGAAAACATCATTCTCAGTAAACTAGCGCAAGGAGAAAAAAACAAACACCGCATGTTCTCACTCATAGGTGGGAATTGAACAATGAGAACTCATGGACACAGGAAGGGGAACGTCACACTCCAGGGACTGTTGTGGGGTTGGGGGAGGGGGGAGGGACAGCATTAGGAGATATACCTAATGCTAAATGATGAGTTAATGGGTGCAGGAAATCAACATGGCACATGGATACATATGTAACAAACCTGCACATTGTGCACATGTACCCTAAAACCTAAAGTATAATAATAATAAAAAAATAAATAAATAAAAATTTTAAAAAAATTAAAAAAAAAAAAGACTATCACATCTTTGAGCAGTTGCCCATTAATTCAACCTCAAAACTCGGCATCTTCTTTAAGTCAAGCTATGAGTTCCTCATACCATTCTGTGCAATGGCAAACCAAAAATGTGTTTTAGTTTTTCTCCAAAACATATTGAAATCTCTTTATCTAGTTTTTGGAGATGGAAGATTATAGCAGTGGATATCAATACCCTCCTCTTCTCTATTCATCTCTGATATAAGCATGTGCACATCGGTGGTTTTTGGCATTTCTCCATTTTCTGGGGACAGCCTCTTTGCAAAGGAAGTCTTTTTCTCTCTATTTTTATTTCCATAAAGGCTACTCAGCCAAATAAGTGAGATAGCTGTTTATTTCCCTACCCTGCATTCTATTTATTCTCTTTTCAAGGTTCCAACTTCTTCTTACCTTTTTTTGCTTTTTTCCAGGCAGAAAAAATATTTAATTTGATCCTAACTTGAAGAATCCAGTCTCAACACCTCCTGAGATACAAAAAGAGGGTGACAGTGTGCCTTAATGATCCAAGAAGGCATGAGGTGGAGCAGGAAAGAAATGAAATGCTACTCTGGTGAACAATGAGATCCTAGCTCTTGGGGAAGTGAGAAGCATCTCAGTAATCAGGGAAATATTTCTTTCTTCACTTGGGGTTGAGACTGTACAGTCCTCAGAACCTAACATTTGTTCTGGGGAGTTTTACAAATGTTCTAACAGGTTCCTGAGCTAAGAAATAAGCTTGTCTGCACTCACCCTCGTGGGCATGCATGGAGACAGCCTGAGGGTTGGACCAGTACCCAGTAGACAAGGCATTTTGGAGAGCTCAGCCCCTCAGGCTTAATGTTCTCAGGAGCTTGGGTGTCACTAGATACCCACGATATTCCTGCTGCTGTTCTCAGTGACTGCTCCAGCCTGTTTAAAAGAAGCGAAAGAGGTGCTGGAACAATAAAGTGGTGTCCTCACTGCTGGCAGGTGGGAGGGAGGTAGTGAAGGAGAGCAGTGAAGCAAGACTGCACTCCCAAGCAGTGAAGGAGAGAAGGAGGGTGAATGAAGGAGGGGACAACTTGGGGTCAAGAGACTGAGGCTGGAACATGAAAGAGCCCACTGGCCTTTTAAAGGACCTAAGCAAAGAAACTTCCCTTTTGGAATCTGGGAAAAGCATAAATTTTCCAGACTTTAATTTGTTGCCCTTCTTATATGAAATCACCAGAAACTTTGGTAAAATGTTCTGTTTGTACTGCATAGGTCTCATACAGAAGTGTGAGGGAGTTTGAAGGAACTTGTGGTCAGGGGAGGGTCACTGTGGTCCACTGCAACCCTCCTGTGAGCTCCTGGAGAGAGGGCATCGCCTTTTACATGGAGGTGACCACAGCAGAAGACCATGACCCGCAGCAGGGCCTCAGTTCTGGGCAATGCTCACAACACATAGGAGGACTCAGAAACACTTTGTTCAGGAAGAACCACAACTCTGTACTTCAAGCAATGGTTCTGAGCTCTGGACACAGAATGAGCACAATGAGCTATCTTAATAAAAACAGCTAAAGATCCACCCCAGACAAGGAAGTCAGGTCACTGCAGGAGGTGCCTTGGCATAATATTTAATTTTCAAAAGCAGCCGAGATGGGGCTGAGAACCACAGGATTAGAGGAAGATGACTCCTTAAGGATGAGGACACTCATCTGGCTTAGAGACACAACCTGGCCTGTAGCTGATAACATCTACACCTCAGGCTCCTGCCTGTAACAACAACTCAGTGATAACGCTAAACTCAAATGTGAAGCTTTTCCAGTTCCTTTGGTTTTGCTCACCTGTGACGTGCACCACACCTAGCATCAAACATCGCAGCTGAATATTCAGTCCTTTGAGTCGCCGTGACTCTCTGCCATCAGCTGGTCAGGCAGATGTGAATTCCAGGAAGCCCGAGGCTGGTGCATCCCCCTGCCGGGAACAGACCTAGCCCCTGCCCTGTCTCGTGGTGTGAATGTGCATTCCTGGTGCTGAGATTGCCCGGCCACCTTTACTCCCAGTCATGCTAGAGTCTGCCAGGCTTTCCTCACCTGGAGGAGGACACATGAGTCTTGTGGGAGGAATTGGATAGATACACAACCCCTTTAGAGGAAGAAGGATGGAGAAGCACAGTGATGCCAAAATACTGCCTTCCAAGACTTCTTCAGCTGTAGCAACTTTCCCCACTTCCAGGCACTACCACATGCCTGGTCAATCCTACAGAGAGGCTGAGAGTCTCTTTGTCACCTGGTCCCCCTGTTGCTGCCCCTCTACCCGGCCTAGCAGCTGATGCTTCCCTCCATGGGCTCCCCCACCCAGGATCTAGGTGCTGAGTCAACTGGGAGGCAGGAAAGGAGGACAGAGTCCCTTTGACTCTCCCCACATTCTGGTGGGGCTGATCTGTCACTCTTCCGGGTGCCAGCCACTGGGCTAGTCCTTAACTTCCTTCCTTTATTTCTTCCTTCCTTCCTCCCACTTTCATTCCTCCCTCCATTTCCTCCTTCTTTCCACAAACATAGGCATTGAGCTAAATATTCAGAAAAATAAATGGTGCACAGGTCACAGGCTCTGGGTGGCACAGGAGTCTGTAGAGGACAGCAGACACAGGAGGCAGTTGCATGGTGACAGACTCCAGCTCAGGTGGGCCCAGCAGTGGAGGAGTCATGGGGGGGCAGCCAGCCACATTTGGGCCTGAGCGTCAGCTTCCCAGAGAAAGTGTAGTCAGAGCTGCAACTTAAAGGGTGAATAGGGAAAATGTGAGCAATGCCCCAGGTGTAGGAACCAGAGGGTACAAAACTGGAAAATAAAAAAGCATGTGAGTTCAGGAATTTAAAATACCTTGGGGCTGGAAGTGGTGGCTCAACACCTAAAAACACTAGCAGTGTGCAATGGTGCATGCCTGTGGTCCCAGGTATTTGGGAGGCTAAGGCGGGAGGAGCACTTGGGCCCAGGAGGTGGAGGCTGCAATAAGCGGTAATAGTGCCACTGCACTCCAGCCTGGGCAACAGAGTGAGACCTTGTTTCAAAAAACAACAACAAGAAAAAATACTTTGGGCTGGTTGGAGATGAACAAAGTAGCAGTTCTGGCTGGGGAGTTTAGCAGGGGCTTCTGTACAAGGGGTCTTGGGGACCTTATTGGGAAGTGTGGGGCTAACCAGGAGGACAGTGAGCAGCTTGTGATGGGGTTTAGGCAGTCAATGCGGGGGTCAGACTAGGCTTCAGGGCAGTCAGCCTGGTACCTAGGGAGGCCTGGGAGGACCAGGCTCAGCGTCAGGGAGGCTCCTGAGCTCCTTCCTGTCTGGTGCTCATCGCCCCTTTACGGGCCACCTGACTTTGGTTGTGATGTCTCCGTCTTGCTTTTAGACTAAAACCAGTTGCTGAATCCATGCCCAGGGTCTGGGATCTGGCTTTGCTCTCTGCTGGCCTCCCTGTGCTTGCTCATCGAGTCTTTCCCACTTGTCATTTTCAGCTTCCATGCTGTACCCAGGATCCCACCATAGGAAGGAAGCCAGTTCACTCTGCTACATTGAGTTTATGCTTCTCTGTTGCTTTTCTGCACCATGCAGACTCATTTGGGGACTAGGGGAGCCTGCTGTAGTGATGGGTCTCATGCCTGAGCCTGACCCTTCTCTCTCCCTGCAGCCCTGCATTGGAGTCCCGGGATATGAGAAGCTGGCAATTCAAGGCCTGACAGCAGGCTTAAGCCAGTGTCTAGAGGCATCGAACTGTGCCTCTAGTTCCGTTTATTTTTTTGAGTAGGAAATATGAACAATGGATTCAAAATTCTCCTTGGAAATTCAAATGACAGGAGGAGAAGCCTGCTATGCTAACATGGATCAAAGGGATGGAGACTTTTGAGTGTAAAATCATCCATCAGCTTCTCCCAATACCCACTGCTCGGACAGACACAAATCTCCCTCCTTCCAGGACCATCTTGCCAGGCTCCTGTCTGCTTCCATTCTCCTGAGACAGGGCAGCGGTCCCTTGTCTCTTAATCTTGAGGTGAGCTCTGAAATACCTTGAGACGGCTTCCCAGAGCAGCATGGAGCAAAGCCCACAAGTCATTTTCCACCTTGCCCAAATCCAGGAATACACACATTTGGCAGAAACCCCAAACTCCTTTCACACATTCCCACCACAGCGAGAACAGGAGACTCTGCCCCTTTCTTCCACTTTACCAGCTGTGTGCTTTTGGGCAAGTTTCTTCACGTCCAAGTAATAGTAACCACTTCATTGCAGATCAAGTGCAAAACATAAAAAGCAATTCTTAACGCATGGTCTTCTGTTAACCTTGCTATGACCAGGGTAGTTGTCACAAGCACTATTTATTAAGAGAGGGAGAGCTAGAAGTGACATTGTGGGTGAACAGCATGTTTCCTATATTTGATGGCATAGGAACCATGTGGCATAAGGGAAAGTGCACCAGGTTGCGGGCCCATCTGGGTCCACCATTGACTTGCTCCGTGCAGACATGCCTCTTGAACCTTAGACTAGACATAGTAAAAGTTTGCTGCCTCCCAGCTGTGTGGTTCTGGGTAAGTGACTTCACATTTCTGAGTCTTAAGTATCTCATCTGCAGTGTAGACATATTCATGCCACTTCATAGATGACGTGGGATCAACACATGGGCAGTGCTCGGCATAGAAGCTGGAGTGGAGAAAGCATTCAGTAAGCTCCAAGGAGCTGGGAGAGGTGGTGTTGCTAGGTCTACCTGCAGGAGGTGCCTGGGCCCCTGGGAGTTTAGCAGCGGAGTTCTTCTATACCTGTATTCTGGACAGATCTGATCTGAGCTCTGCATCTGCCTGGGCCTTGTCTCTACTGGTGCTTGTGTCCCCTCCCAGGGGCCTCCCTCTAGGTAACCACAGTGACCACCAAGCCCTTGCTGGCCTGTTTATGGGGTGGGCTACTCCTTTGTGTGCATCCTCAGATTTAGGCAGGACAGGCACATGTTTACCTGCAGGTGAGACCTGTGACTAAGCTTCCAGTGGAGTCACCTGCAGGTGATCTAACACACACGTGGCATCCCATGGGGAGGAATCCTGGAAACAGCTTGAACTTCTGGCATCCCACCATCCAGAGGACCATCAGGATTTTAGAGATGCCGTTTATGGTCTTCTGAGTGTGGCAGACCCTTGCTTCTCCCCAGAGTGAGGGAGGAAGCCGAGGACCTTGGGTGGATTTCTTTTATAATTTTGGGTGAATTTCTTAATGTCCAGGTATCCTTGGCTGAGAAATGGTAGACTAGGTTCATTCCAAGCAGATGACATTATTTGTGTGCATAGCGGGGCATGTGGAAGGCAATTCCAAGAGAGGAATTTTAGTATTCTGAGTTATTGCAGTGTTATTGTTAAAGCACATAGCCTATGGCCCTGCAAGAGTAGTATTTTGAAAGGTTTCCTTCTTTGTTTTGTTAAAAATCCATCTTATCCTTTTATTGTTGCAGTATCTTAGCAGACAGCCATTTTCAGGTGGTTGATAATCAGCCTGGGAGAGCTATGCTGCCCGTCTCTGCCTCATGTGAGGAAGGAAAGGGGCTTGGAGGAGTTTCAGTGGGATGGACCTGCTCATCTCCCCCAGTACAGCATCGTCATGGGGGTGGGATTTGGAGGTAATAAATCACCTTCAGAGATGGGTGGCAGGACAAGAGCCTCACCTTTCTGTGACGATTATTCGCATTCAAGGATCCCAAGAGGTGGCAGGACAGGCCTGACTGCCTTGATCTGAAGAGCCCAGACCAACTCTAAAAGGTTTAGACATTGAGCTTATGTGGGAGATTGGCTCACGCATGGGTGGTTTAAAAATCCATTCTGGGCTGGGCGCGGTGGGTGACGCCTGTAATCCCAGCACTTTGGGAGGCCAAGGAGGGTGGATCACCTGAGGTCAGGAGTTTGAGACCAGCTGGCCAACATGGCAAAACCCTGTCTCTACTAAAAATATAAAAGTTAGCCAAGTGCAGTGGTGCACACCTGTAATTCCAGCTACTTGAGAAGGCTGAGGCAGGAGTACCACTTGAAACTGGGAGGCGGAGGTTGCAGTGAGCTGAGATCGCACCATTGCACTCCAGCCTGGGTGACAGAGTGAGACTCAGTCTCAAAAAAACAAACAAACAAAAAATCCATTCTGGCTATAATTGCATAGTGAGACACTATGTGTAAATGTGTACATGTATCTGCATGTGTGTAGTTTAGTCACTAAATTACTCCACCTGTATGACGTTAAAATACTATATGTACTCTTTCCAGGTTGACAACAATCTAAAATCACATTTGCTGTGTCTTATTTGAATCAAGAAGATTGAAATATTAGATAATGAAATGAATCACCGGTACAGTCCCAATACTGTATGATTCACAGGGAATTTCGTGCATCCTTTGTTTTCAGAATCAAAGAGCACACAACGTGTGTTCAAATTACCAAGTAAGGGCCAAAGCTCAGTGAGGTCAAGGACGGCAGACATGGGACAAGGACGCAGGCATTTTCATTCCTAGTTCAGAGCTTTTTCCAGGATGCCATTAGGCTCATTGGGGCATGGCTTTATTTAATGACATCCTGGGTCCCTTTTCTGTCTATGATTCCGTGAGGGAAGGACAGAGGGTGCACATGTCATGCTGTCAGAGGCAGATGCTCAGTGTGGAGACTCAGGGGCCAGGGGGCTCTTCACTTCTCCAGCCCCCACACGTCGAACCTCCCTGTTAGCTCTGCCACCTCCCGTGGGGTAAGTGTTAAGCCCCTGAAAATGAAGGGGTTACAAGTTCTTTTGTGAGGCCCTATAATAAAGGAGAGCTAATAAAGGCTTCGCCCCACCTTCTGATCGGATTTTAGAGACAAGTACCCCAATGGGAGGGGGAGTGGCTGGAATGAGGAGAGGAAAAAGGTGGTGAAACCAGGGAATCGTGAGAGATGACAGGGATGCGGGCTTCAGGCTGTGACTAGGATGTGGCCGCGGTCACGGTGGGATTTCCCGGCATCCTCTGCTGAAATCTGCCCCAGAGCTTGGATTAAAAAGGACAGTAGTGGCGCACTGAAGAAGACCAGTGTTTGAGGCTTAGGTTAATTCACTTATTCCTTCCTCTACTTCATATTTATTATTCTTCACTGGTTACTAAAGATGTAAATATGAGTATTTATGAGTACCAGGCCCTGTCCTTGAGGAGCTCAAGGTCTAGTGGGAGGACTATAAATATGTAAGTAAATGATGGCAGCAGAGTGACAAGACCCTATGATAGGATGCGCCAAAGTGTCTGAGGGGCAGAGATGTAGAGCAATTGATAATGCCAGGCAGGAATGCGGGGAGAGGGCCAGGAAAGCTTCAGAGTGGGGTTGAAATTCGAGCCGATTTGAGTACAAGGAGGGAACAGCTCTGTCATTCCTGGTTACTGCGTCATCTCAGGAAGCTGATTCCTTAGAGATACAGTGGAGATGATCATACTTATCTCAGAAGAAAGAGCTACGTGGCAAGTATGAGGATTTGCCAAGAGAAACATCCTGGGCCCCCATTGGACCAGGCCTAGTCCTTCTGCCCCTGCCGGCTGGTTGGAGCTCCAGCCCACCACCAGGCACCCTCCTGCCCCTCCTGGGGTTGGCAGAAGGTTCACACACCTCTGAGTGCCAGCCAGAGAAGCAACTTGCAATGTCCTGGGTCTCCCAGCGCCTCTTCCCAGCTTCCCCTGACCACAGGCTGAAGGTGTCTTAGGAAGGACAAGGCAGGTGAATCCTCAAGTTGAAAACAGATCTGGACTGAGGGCAGGATGGGGTGGATACAATCACTACTTTTATTTGTCCTCGCACTGAGGATCATACTCCGTTCTCCCACATGGATCCCGGGGGAGCCAGTCCACGGAGCACAGCCAAGAGGCAGCCCAGGCTTAGTCAGAGCCACAGACCGTGGGTGAGGCTGCTGCTCTTCTGCTGCAGAGAGCTGCCTTCTGGCCTCTGAGGCTGATCCGCCTGGGCCGCCCTGCAGTCACAACTCCAGAAGACAGGAGGCAGGAAGAGGAAGGCTCTACTCTCCTTATCCACAGCGTTGTCTGTGCTGCTGGTCTGTCCCTGTTCCCAAATAGGAGCAGATGCACGACAATGCCTCAATAAATACCTCGGCGGATTCAGTCTCAACTTAACTCATTTCCACACCCCTGGCGTGAGTGGTACCCTGTACAGGGCAGAGACGAATGAGGCACTGTAATCAGTGCCATGACATTCAGGCCAGAAGTGTTGGTAACCTGGGCCCCTGGCTCTCCCCTGCAGTGACCTCAGCTGCTCCTGTCCTTAGCCCAGTGCCCAGCTTCCGAACAAGTGGTCAAAAAAATCCCATCTGGCCGGGCGCGGTGGTTCACGCTTGTAATCCCAGCACTTTGGGAGGCCGAGGCGGGCGGATCACGAGGTCAGGAGATTGAGACCACGGTGAAACCCCGTCTCTACTAAAAATACAAAAAATTAGCCGGGCGTGGTGGCGGGCGCCTATAGTCCCAGCTACTCGGAGAGGCTGAGGCGGGAGAATGGCGTGAACCCCGGAGGCGGAGCTTGCAGTGAGCGGAGATTGCGCCACTGCACTCCAGCCTGGGAGACAGAGCGAGACAGCGTCTCAAAAAAAAAAAAAAAAAAAAAAAAAAAAAAAAAAAAATCCCATCTGCAGGCACTGCGGGGCAGCGCGCCCCCGCGTATTAGGTGTTGGTATTGCCGGGATGCCTGCCTGGCCCAGGCCTTTCAGGCTTTGAAAAAGAGCGTTTTCGGGATTCTGTCTTAGAACCACGCCAGGACATTTTAGGACTGAGTTCAATCCTGTCACTTTAAAGACGGGGACAGGGATGCTATGGAGATCTGCCCAATATCCCAGAGGGGCGGAACAAGAATGTAAGTCCCAGTTTTGGGGGCTCATTTTGTCTCTGGGCTGATCCAGTCAGATTCATTCTCAGGCCTCACAGAGACACTTTACACTGAAAATAAAGAAGAACAAAAAAAGGAAAGAAAAATTAAAAAGGGAACAGAACAACTCCGGAGCTCGCCACTGAGGACTCCAGGAGCCTGCACCACCTCGCCTCCCTCCCCTCCCCTCCCCTCCTCTCCCCTCCCCTCCCCTTCCCTTCCCTTCCCTTCCATGTTTGCTTCCCGGAAGCCTCAGCAAACACTCTCAGGCAGCCTGTTTTGTGCTGGGCAATGCCACAGGTACCATTTTTTTTTTTTTTTTTTTTTACCATGCTTTACAGGTGGACAAACACTTCCTTTGGAGCAATTTTACATAAGAGGGAGATAACATTTTCCACAATTTAGATCAGCCCAGGCCCAGGGTCCAGCTTAAAAATATTAAATAATAGAGCCTAGGGCCCATGCGAGTGCCCTCCTGGCCGGCCCTGGGCTCTGCGGAGAGCTCCCTGGGGGTTCTCACCTGCACCACTCTGGCAAGGAGGGACGGGGTTCCCATCCTCCCCACCTCACCTGGTGGAGACCCCTTGGTCCTTGGGTGAGGCTCTGCTTCCACACCCCCAGGCTGCTGTGCTCTGATGGGGTCTGAGATCAAGCCCAGCTCCTTCATTTCATTTCTGAGGAACATGAGGCCAAAAGAAGGGGCTACTGTCTAACGGCACCTGCCCAGACGTCCCATCCTTATGGAACCAGGCTCCAGCCCCCCAGTGGCCCTTCATGTTATTTTGTGTTTCTGGTACACAGATCTCCTGGTGTGGGTTGGTGGCACTCCTGGCTGAGAATGTGTCTGCCGGTTCTGAGGCATGGACGTTTGCTGCGTTTCACTCTGAGCCAAGGCTAATAGGGGCCAATGCCCTTCAGGAAGCCATTCCCTTCAGGGATGGAACAATGGCCCTCCCATCTAGAGGCATGACAGAGAGCCCTGCAGAGGTGCCTGTGCCTAAGAGAGACTTACTCTGTGCACTTCCAGGGGTCTGTCTGATTGTATTTAGCAAAGTAAAAAGCAAGAGTGAGTTTAGAAGAGGCTGCGAGAGGCCAAAGGCGTGATGCCAAATATTCATTGCAACTTGAGCTGGGAATTGAGACTGGAGCCCCAAAGTGTACATTCTGGGGAGCTCTTTAAAGCAGCTCAGCTCATTCAGGAGCACACTGGTCTCAGGCAGCGACAGAAACAGGGACACGGAGCATCTTCCCAAGCCACCTGTCAGTTGGGGAAAAGCTGGGCATGGGGTCTCTATCTCTCAGCACGTTTGTTTTTATTATTTTTTACATTCATTACCTGTAATTAGCATTCACTATTCTTGGAATTAGTATTCAACAAATTCAAGCAGGATCCAGAGAAAAGCAAAAGACAGCTAAGCATTCAGGAATCTCCATGAACAGGAGCCCTGCCTTGCTCCAATTGCACAGAAATATGTTTTTTAGAAGGATCATAGAAGAATGAGTGCTGGCTGATAGGCATACCGAGAATGCCATTTATGAATTGCTAGCCTGGGGGAAATGTGCTTCACCTGATGATTTTCATTTTTCTTTCATTCCTAAAATGGACTCGCTTGCGCCTTATTATACACATTATCAGCTTGTTGTATTAATCAATTGAAATAGCGTAAGAGTAAATGCTTGAAAACTATACTGTCCTACTGAAATGTGACCTGTTGGTGTTATTGCTTGAGGAGGCATAAAGGGAAAAAGGATAAGGTGCATTACCATCTGGGTGAATAAGCAGGAGAAGGCTAGTGCTGGGTGTGGTAAGAAAGAAGTCATCAGGTGGAAAACAGAGCAGCAGATTGGCTGCATTTATGTCCCTCTGAAAATCAGTTTGGGGCTTGGTTTCTAGTCTGTTCCCATCTCCAGATACTTAGGAGACATTCCCTTGACTAGGAAAGGAAAGTGGAATATCACAAAATTCTGAGATCCCTTTGAAAAGGCAGTACATGGAGAAGTAAGGAAGTTAAAAAAAGGCTTTTATCAGCTCTTCACCTTTGGTGCTAAATTCATTCAACAAATATTTATTGAACACCTACTACAAGCCACACATTCCTTTAAAGCCCTTGGGATACTTCAAGATCCCTGCCTTCCAGGAGCTTATATTTTAGATCCCAGATCTGCCATCCTTCTCTGGTTTCTCTTTTCCTTCTTCATCTGTATTTGATACGCAACACCTATTCCAGGGATCAGAGCAAATGTCACACTTTTTCTCACCAGAATGGCAGAAAAAAAGTCTGCAGGTCCCCTGCTGCATACGGCAGATGGTATTTCTAATTCCCGGTGGAACATCCCCTATGGATACAATAGAAGAGAGCTGACATTTAACTCATATAGTGCAGAGAATAGAAGATGACCCTAGCCCACAGCCAAGGGTTATTTATTCTGACAATGCTAAGTACTTTTGGACAAGTCCCAGTTTAACCGAACTTTGGCTTCTTAGCTTTAAAACAGGAATGATAATTTATATCTGATATATTGCCAGGAGGATGATAGGATGTGTTTTATGGGTGCTCACCTGGCCCATCTAGGCCCTAAAAAGCCCATGCAGATCTTAAATCAGGGTCCTTGAGCCTCCTGGTGAGAGATGTGCACTAGAAGGAAGCAAAGGGAGTTTTGGAAAACAGAAATGGTCCAGAATGGGACAGGTCTTGATCTCTAAGGAAATTAGAAGTATTAACCCATTCTCAGCTTATGGCCCAATTTTTAGTTTTATGTCCTACAATGAAAAGGAGAAAATAAAACCTCTCTCCTCACCAGGACCTGTGGGCTTGTAAGTCACGAATGACCACCTAAATTTTTCATAACAACAGGACATTGAGCAAGAGATGGTTGAAAGAAAGATCTTACTTATGTCAGATCTGGAAATGCCACGTACAATGACTTTAAACAACAACAACAACAGCAGCAACAACAACAACACAGTGTGGGTCTTGCATGATTATGAAAACACTCTTGCACAACATCCAACCTCCAAACGGGGTCTAATCTCTGATTCTGTATCATCTCAGCCCTGTCACAGCTTGGAGGAGACAGCAAAGTGAAGAAGGTGGGGGGTCCACCTTTAGTCAAGACAGAAGAGCCCCCAGGCTGGAAGCATGGAGACCTGGATTCTGGTCTTACTTCTTCCAATATCTCATCATGTCTCCTTAGACAACTCATTTAACTGGTTACACTTCAGCTTGCCCATCTGTAAAATGTGTTATATGTGCAAGCAGGGGGAATATTGTAAGTTTGAAGACCTACTATGACCATAAAGGTTCATTGCACAGTGTTAAATTAACATTTTCCTGGTCTTTGGTTTTCTTTTTGTAGAGTATGGGGCTGCTATAGACAATCTCTGATTCTCTTCCAGCTCTGACATTCGTATGACTATAACTTTCTTCTGAAAACTTTTCTCAGACTGCAGTGAGTGCTTGCCACTTGTATCAGAGCAAGTATACCCCTTTGTCTTGTGTCAAGACCTTTATAACACTTATTTAGCTTTTAAAAAACTTCACAGGGGAGATCAAAATTGCCCAAGGCTGAGCCCCACGGTGGCCCACCTGCACCCACTACCAACATACAGACACACCTACACACTGTCCATACAGACACACACATAAATGGAATTCCTGCACGACCTTCCCCAGGGCTAACCAGGAGACATGTACCTGAGTTTGTTTGGACCAAACAAAAGAGAACAGCAAACAGAAAAAAGACCTTCATGTTTTAAGGTCTGTTGAACCTCCCTGCCCTCCCGTGAAGGAGAGCAAATATGATGAATGACGGAATGAAATGGAGCGGAGAAGGCACAAAATGGGACATTTATAGGTTTTTGGGAATACTGATCAGCACGAGCATATTTATCTGCTCTACTGACTAAGGCTGTGGGCAGAAGGTTACTGACTACTCTTCCCTTTCTGCCTAAAAATAGACTGGCTTCCTGATATGCAGAGAAGCAGGGATCAACCAATAATTCCATACACGGATACTGAAGAGGAAAGTGAGCCAACGTTGAGGTGTGGCTACTTAGTGCCAAGCACTGTGCTAGGTGCTAGAGACATGGTTGTGTAAAGATATATTTTCTGCCTTCAGAAAGCTGTGGTGTCCACCACAGTTGAACAGATAAATAGCTTATTTCCCAGCAACATGACTCCCATCTACCAATAGAAACATAGGCCCATGTGCATTAGGAGACAAGTGCACGAACATTCACTGCAGCACAGTTCCTTGCAGCCAAGAGAATGCAACCAAATAGTGTATTATGACAACAATAAAACACATAATGTATTTCCACACCACAACAAGAAGAGAAAAACAAGAAGATGTGTACAACAACGTGGATGAACCTCACAAACGCTATGCTGAAAGAAAAAAAAAAACAGAGACAACATACCACATTATTCCAAAAATTTGGCAAAATGCATCTATTTATGAAGAGCCAGGATGTTGTCTACTTTGGGAGAAGAGGACAGGCTCTTCTCTCATTTGATGAAGTTATCCGCTGTTGGAGGTGACATCTAGTGAGGGATGCAGAGGGACCCCGGCAACAGCAGGGCTGTGTCATCCTGGGCTGGAGGGATCTTTGTGGGCTCTGGGATGCCGGGGGTTGGGAAAACAGAGTCTGCAAGGGCACGGTATTTTTGTGTGTGGGTTTATATAATGTGTTGTATTAAAACACACAGTTGATAAAGCTGCACATTTTGCCCCTATTTGATTTTAGTCCCGGGATCACTTCTTAGATTTATTTCCCTTAAAATTCTCTTAAGCAAAAGGGGCAAGTGAGAAGGATGTCTTCTCTCCTATCCCCCTGGGCTTCATAACAATTGCTGTTAGCTTCTTATTAATCCTTCCAGAGGTGCCCCATGTGTATGGAAGCAGAGATGAATACATACCCCATTTTTATGTAGGTAATTACAGACTCTAGATATTATTCTGGACTTGCCTATGTTACTTGTTATATCTTGCAGAGCTTTGTTGTTCTTCAGAGCAGCTTCATCATATTTTCTGCAAGCTGTCTTCTGCCTTGTTTAACCTGTCTACGACAACCATATCTCACCACGAGTCTTACCTAGACATGGATTTTGAAAAAGAGACATCAATCAGTGGCCTTGGACTTTCTGCATGGGCGAACAGTGCGAGCATCTCAAAGAGGAAGGGGCTAGGTGTTCGTTTTGAACTTTCCACCTTTGGAGAGATTTAGCAGTACAATGTGCCCTGGCAGGGACTCTCTGACTCACAGAGCTTTCTGTACCTTGCAAAAGCACCTTTGAAGTTAGGACTTGGAAATTGGGCACTCCAAGCTGCTTTTGACCCTCTGCCAAAAAAAAAAAAAAGTTACCTTAAATGTTAGCCATGTACTAAGTAACTGTAAAATAGTTATGAATATTTGTGAGGGTCCAACTCAGTACTTTATAAAAACGATTAAAATGTGAAATTTTTTCTCTGTGGAGCATTTGTTCTGAAGACATCTCTGAAATGCCTCATTAAAAAAAAAAAAGAAAGAAAAGCAGTTTCCTTTGCCCCTTAGGGAAATTGCCTTCCACACCAAGATGATACCCTAACTTCAAGGGTCCCAAGGAATAATGATAATTCTGAATGTATTCTGTGCATGGACAAAGTGGCTGTATGATACATGAATAATTGTTTGATAAAAACACTGAGTTTTGATATTCAAACATTTGAGTCATTTTTTAAAAGTCACTAAGATGACTTATAGATAAAACAATAAAATGCATATTTTATGCTTTACATTCATTCTTTCTATTTACACTACACCTTATTTGGAAAGGATCCAAGGTAAAGGTGGATGGCATATTTTTTCCAGCAGTACAGTCACTAATCAAATCATTGTGAAATTATAGTTAAGAAAATTTCTGTATAGTTTGGAAACAATAAACTATGTTGGAAAATAAATTCATTTGGGGGATAAATAAATTAATAGTATCAAATTTTATCATGTACCTTCTCCTCCAGACTTGAATCCATTTCCAAATCACAGACCCAGAAAACAATCCCCAAGGAACTATTTCGTGGATAATTCTGAAGAATAAGGCATATCATTTCAAAGAAATCAAACTAGCAAATCAAGCTTATTGGCTAATTGTGTTAATATCTGGTCACAGGTTCATAGGTTCATCTAATTGCAGATTTGAAATGAAATAGAGTTCAATTTGTCCCAACACACAAGATAATTATTCTGATGTGCATCATACTCGTGAATGGAAAAGAAGAGTGTAAGGAGAAGAGAGGAAAGATACCTTTGGGTTTGCAAACATTTGATAGTAGAAAAAATGTTTCTGTGTTTTAAAAAATATTGATACAATTCAACAACAAAGAGACAAAAAACACATTTAAAAATGGACAAAGGACTTAAACAGATTTTCCAAAGAAGAAATTCAAATGGCCAGCAAGCACACGAATGATGCTCACTGTCATTAGTCATTAGAAAAACGCAAATCAAAACCACAATGAGATATCACTTCACATCTATTAGGGTGGTCATAAAAAAATAAAACTTCAGAAGCAGTGGCTCACACCTGTAATCCCAGCACTTTGGGAGGCCAAGGTGGGCGCATCACAAGGTCAGGAGTTTGAGACCAGCCTGGCCAATATGGTGAAACCCCATCTCTATTAAAAATACAAAAATTAGCTGGGCAATTAGCCAGGCATGCAGGTGGGAGCTTGTAATTCCAGCTACTCAGGAGGCTGAGGCAGGAGAATCGCTTGAACCTGGGAGGCAGAAGTTGCAGTGAGCCGAAATCGTGCCACTGCACTCCAGCCTGGGCACCAGAGCAAGACTCCATCTCAAAATGGAAGAAACAAAACAAAATTTCTGAAAACAGCAAGTGTTGGTGAGGATGTGGAGAAATTGTAACTTCACAGGTTGCTGGTGGCAATGTACAGTGGTGCAGCTGCTGTGGAAAAGTCTGGCAGTTCCTCAGAAAGTTAAACAATATGAGTTACCAATATGGCCTAGCAATTCCACTCCTAGGTGTATACATACAAGCGGTGAAAATAGGTGTTCAAACAGCAACCTGTACATGAGTGTAGTGTTCATAGCAGAATTAGCCACAACAGTCAACGGTGGAAGCAATGCAAATGTGCATCAGTTGATGAATGTATAAGCAAAGTGTGGCGCATCCATACAATGCAATATTATTTGGTCACGAAAGGAAAAGAAGTACTGCCACATTCTCCAACATGGAGGAACCTTGAAAATCTCAGATTAAGTAAAATAAGCCAGGCACAAAATACCACATATTGTATGATTCCATATATGTGAAATGTGCACGGCTGGCAAATCCAGTGGCTGCTTACTGGTGTCTCCTTTTGGGATGATGAAAAAGTCAGCTGGGGGTTCTCCCCACTTTTTTATCCTCATGGGCAATGCTAATGTTACTCCTCTTGCTCCAGAGATTTTATTTATTTATTTATTTTGGTCTTTCAAGAAAGAGGCAGGGTTTGTGTTCATGAATTTAATCTCTCTTTATGAAGGCATACTAACTTTCCATTTTGGTCTTATTATTTATTTCCATTTTGGTCTTATCAACTAAGGGAGATTCCCTGGGTGCAGAAGGTCATTTCCCATGACCCAAAGAGGTAAGAATAAGCCAGGTGAGAGCAGGTCAAGCCTGCAGGGTTGTGGTGACCACCACATGTAGGGACAGGAAGAAAAGATTAGAAGCGCCCATTACTTATGTCACACGAGGTGCAACGGGGTAGAATTGACTGAGCCTGCCCACCTGTCTCTTGCCCTGCAGACCTCAGGCATTGAAGAGAAGACAGGCTTCCTGATGACAGGGACTCTCTGAGCAATGGATGAGTCAGAAGGATCTAATCCCGGGGAAAACTGCTGGGGTGCAGGGGAGGGAAGGACACTGCGCGGAAGGTGGACGTGCAGAGTGGAATACAAGGCAGTTAGGTGTGCTGCAGTGGGTTCTGAGACAGCCTCCATCAAGCTGCTGTCCAAGGACCTCTTCCCACCGCGGTACGACTGGTGGCCATAAAACCTCATCAGGGCTCAGGGGCCTGTACTAAAAAGCTGCTGTGAGAACAAAGAATGCATAACTAATGGAATTGCTGACTCAGGACTGACCTTGAGAACCCATTATACTTACTCAGTTGTCTCCAAGCAGGATGGCACATTTTTTTTTAATGTCTGTAATGTTTATTTATTTTTATTTTATTTTACTTTAAGTTCTGGGATACACTTGCAGAACGTGCAGGTTTGTTACATAGATATGCATGTGCCATGGTGGTTTGCTGCACCCATCAACCCATCATCTATGTTCTAAGCCCCGCATGCATTAGGTATTTGTCCTAATGCTCTCCCTCCCCTTGTCCCCAACCCAGCACTGCAAATATTATAATACCAAAGAATGAGAGGGAAAAAAAATCAGTTTCTACTTGTTTTGTATGAATCCAAGGTAGGCTTCAAAATCTCCCTGGGTAACATGCTTTAATGTCATACCATCTTTTTATAAAATTTTTATTTATTTTTTACTCACCACTATACAAACAAGGAGTCTTATCATCTTACTGCCTAGGAAGTGCTTTCTTATGTTAACTCTGTGAGTTTCTGGGTGCAACTTAAGTCTACAACAGAATGTCTGTGACTATAATTAAGTGATATCTTTGTATATACATATATATATTTATTTTTAGGCACATTAATTTTGTTCTTACAAATGTGTATTTAACATTTAAGAGTAATGCAATAACTTGATGGTATTTTTAAAGGTACAAATATCTAAAAATCACCAACAATTTTAACATTAGAAACTTTATTGTTTTTAAGCATACTTTTCACTGTTAATTTTATATCAAATATGTGAACATTGGTATCATAATTTTTAGGATAGACAATTATTTTGAAAATGTTATGCATTTTAATGGTTTTTCACTGTGTTATTTTTATTATACCTAAGGAATATGTAATATCTCTGAGTGGATGTAGTATAGTTTGCTAATATAGTGCTCCATTTTGAACTTTTTACAGTTTTTTGGTTTCTCAAAGTATTTTTTTATTTCCTAGGATAATTTCTGAGCAGAATAACTGAAACAATGAGAACAAGTATTTTATGTCTTACACACATATTAAGATTGCTTTACAAAGAGGTTATTTAAGTTACCAGTGCTTCTGGTTTTGTATGTGAGGACTAGTTTCATACACCTTCATTATCCGTGGGTATCAGCCCCATGTGAGTGTGCCCATATATAAGTTGATTAAGGAACATCTTTGTTCAGAAAAAAAGCCTGGAAAGGTGGCATTCTGTAAAGGGCTCTGTGTATCTAGTTTCTTTCCTATGCTGAACCCCGGGATCCTGATTCTTACCCAGATACTTATATTTAGGTTGGTGCAAAAGTAATTGCGGTTTTGATCACGAATTTCAGTGGCAAAAACCACAATTACTTTGGTAGCAATCTAATACATAACAATATTTGCAGGAAGTTTTAATTTATGGGAATTAAAGAAAGCTGCAAAGAGAATAATGAGCTCAAAGTTTTGTGATGTGCGGTTTATTATTAATTAACTTGCGCCTAAAATAATTACCACTGATGAAGATTTTATGGACAGATTAGGCAAATATCATTATTTCTTCCCTATTTATTTACTAAAGACATCCATGAAACGTCTTTGAAGTAGAGATACCCTACAGAAAATTTTAAGGCAAACAGCAGATTCTACCCACATTCATTCTTTGCCACCTCTCACTCGCTTGCTTACCCTACCAAAGCAATCCACCACAGCTGGTCTGCATGAGCAAGCAGATGTTAGCCGTCAGTGTAAAACTAGCAGAAGTGAAGTCAACACTTTTAAAAACTGGAGGAGACTTAACTGAACTGGAATATGTGTGATTTCAATGGAAAAATGCAGTTTTAAAAAAATCTATATGTATTTATTCCTAATGAGATTTGAGGAACTATGGTCAGCAAAATGAGAATTAGATCCCATGAGAAAGTCACACGTTGAGAAAGAGACTGTTAGCAAATATGACTATTTAAAAATAATTAAAAATCTAATAACTGAACTTCAAAATCCAAAAATAGTAAAAAAAAATAGATGGGCTCTACAGAAAGAGAAACTGATATAAAAATAAATATCTGCAAAGTAGAGAACAAAAGGGAAAAGCATGAAAATTATGGTTGAAAGATAATGAGAGGATATTTCAAGGATAACTGGGGTTTAAGCAGGAGGCATTCCAGACAAAGGGAAGATAATTGATGGAGGAAAGAATATGTAAGGTTAGATATAAAAGGAGTACATGTACATGGATAAGAATAAAGTATTAACCTGGCCGGGCACCGTGGCTCACGCCTGTAATCCCAGCATTTTGGGAGGCCAAGGCGGACGGATCACCTGAGGTCGAGAGTTCAAGACCAGCCTGATCAACATGGAGAAACCCCGTCTCTACTAAAAATACAAAATTAGTCGGGTGTGGTGGTGCATACCTGTAATCCTAGCTACTTAGGAAGGCTGAGGCAGGAGAACTGCTTGAACCCGGGAGAATCGCTTGAACCTGGGAGGCGGAGATTGTGGTAAGCCGAAATCTCACCATTGCACTCCAGTCTGGGCAACAAGAGTGAAACTCTGTCTCAAAAAAAAAAAAAAAAAAAAAAAAAAAAAGAATAAAGTAGTAACCCAGTAAAACTATTAAATTTCAACGAAGAGAAAAAATAATGAATAAACAAATGAAAAAATGCTCAACTACATAATAATCAAGGGTGTGCCAGACTGATATCTGCAAGATGGTGGAATAAGAGGCTCCAGCCTTTCCTTCCTTCCGTGGATATACCAAAGAAATAACAACACACAGATCAGTTCTTTCTGAGAGAAAGCCAAAGACTAGTTGAAAGACTACTACACATCAAGCAACTGAGAAAATATTTATGTGAAAACAGGTGGGAAGAGCTGAAACACACTCCCAGCACAATCCCTATCCCAGGCATAGCACATTACAATTAATCGGTAAGGAAGTCCCAACTCCTAGCTTCTCCCTGAGGAGTGAAGGGTTTGGACCACACATATAGTACCCTGACCTTTATGCTTCCCACCCAGGGGTTTGGCTCCTAAATCACCCAGCTCGGGGTTGATAGAGCTGGGCATCTGCAGGTCTCCCTAAACCACAGACACCAAAGAGATGGTTGGACACAGATTTGCAAGCACTTTTGAAAGCTCTCTCCCTAGGCTCAGGCCAGAGCAGGCAGGCAAATGCCCACCTCCCGATTTTACCTGCAAGGGGTTTATCTACCCATTTTCCCATCTGCTGCCTGAGGGTTGACTTCTGGGTCTGCATCTGGGAGCCAAAGGGGCAGGGTGAACAGTAGACCTGTGGGAGCCTGAACAGAGGTATAGGTAGGCACTGCACCTGCTCTTCTCAAATAGCTCCAGCAAAAAATCCAGGTCTCCAGCTTCTCCCTAGAAAGAGAATACATCAAGCATAGTTTTATACCTGCCACCTGGGGGACTGGCTCCTAAATCACTTATCTCTAGAAGTGAATGTGAGGCAGGAGAATTACAGAGGAAATTGGAAGTGGATAAAGGGTAGAATGAATAAAAGCAGAAACAAGCAAGGTGAAGGGGTGGGTGAGCAAGAAGCAAGATAAGAGGCAGAAGTGAAGCAGCCAGAACCAAAAGTGAGATAAAGAAGAGAGCAAGGACCGCATGGCCAGCAAGATCCAGACCAAACCAGGAAGGGGCAGCTCTTCAGAGATAGGCATGCACATTAAAGAGAAAAAGTATCCTTAACAGGACACCCTATGATAATCAGCTCATTAAAGCTCATGCATATGGACTACTATTATGCATGTACTTAAAATTATGGGATGGAGACAACACACGAGCCCACAGAGGCTAAAGTAACTAAGCAACACACCTATCAATCAAAAGGCAGGCACCGGCTAAAGATCAGGCAACCTTGTGAAGGGAAGGAAAAAAAACACATAAAAAGACCCAAGGTACACCGAAGCCATGCTGATCTCCTCTGGCAGGAGTTAGCCCACTCTCCCCTCTCCAGGAGTGTAATACTGCGCTTCACACACTTTTGCTGCTTGCTTTGCTATTTGAGTATCACATCCAGTTCTTTTTCAGGACACCAAAAGCCTGGAACTGCACAGCACTATTGGATCCCAAATGGGGCTCTGCATTTTGTGTCTTCCAAGCCCAGAGAACAAATGGGTAGTTTTAAAGGGGCACAAGAGGACTTCCAGTGGGTGTTCTTCCAGGTTTAGCACAGAGAGAACAGGCAGTAACTCCCAGCTCCCAGTCTCTCCCAGAAGGCATTTGCCTACACACTCTCTCAGCTGCTGCTAGAGAACAGGTCTTTGAACTGGTCTGCATGTAGGAGCTGATGGGGCTGATGGAGAATGCGTTTGACCACACACCTAACACCTTAACTACATTTCACAGTACTTAGAATAGAACGGACTCCATTGCACAGTACCTAGAATAGAAGTAGGTATTCAAAAATAGTTTTTAAACAAAAGAACAAATTATTTGAATTCTTTCCAATAAAAGTTTATTATATCCGCATTTACTAGCACAAATTGTGTGATTTTGAAAATTCTGTTCATGTCAAGCTAAGTCATCTTCTGTAAGATCACAGGTAGCATTTTTGTCATTTATTTTGCCACAATAAAATATTTGAACCATCTGGCACAAGTGGCAATACCTCTGCTCCCTGCTGCTCAGGCACTTCCACCGAAATCCTGCACCTGATTGGACAACGTGGTCCAGGAGAACAGGTAAGTGGCAGAGCTTTGTTTCTATATCAGCGACATCAGTTTTAATGTAAACAGCAGGCATCTTTCTTTTTAGAGCAGTAGCCTACTTGTGTTTCCATATAATTACAGTATTCTTCACAGAAGCCTTCACTTCTCTTGCAGTTGACAACTTTTAAATCTGATGCAGGTTCTGCATTAAAAAAAGAATCCAACATTAGCTTCTTAAGACCATCTCCACAATCAAACAGTGGTCATTTCAGCTGTGAGGGACAGGGTGGGGATGGCATGGATATGAAACAGCTTTCCATAGTTAATAGTTTCAAGTTCCAAACTAAAACATCAACTCCAGATATATAGCTCTGCCCCGCTAAATATCCTTTAACCAAAGGAAGGAATAATCCTGTCTCATAGGAATACTGTAAGACTAAGTAACACATGCCTACTATTGCACCTGTTTATATTTGTTGTACAATAATTGAGTTTTCTTTTTCCCTTCCCTTGGGAGGAGATCCAGATGAATGAGTCCTTTGGAACTGAGGGCCAATTAGAAAGGGATAGAAGGTTGGGTAGGATGCTGCAGGCATCAAATTCAGCAGGACTTTATTTGCTGGACGTCACAGCAATTTGCCAACACCCTCCTGTCTTTCTTGCTGTTGCCCACTGAGCTGCTAACCTAGTTCTCCCTGTCTTAGGATCAGCAATGAGCTTGGGATTAAAGAAGCATCTTGAAACTATAGGCTCCTCCAGGCCCTTCTGGATTTGAAGCTGGTCCTGCCCAGGGATTTGGGGGCTGACCAGAAGCCTGGCCCTTCTGGAAGAGTCCAGAAGGGTGGCTGTGGGCTCAACTGTCCCTTGCCATTTCCTGCTACCTCCTTGCCTGAGTAGACTGACAATGCAGTCTATTCTCTGCCCCCATCCTCGGGAAGCATTTCCCAGACCTCAGTGGACACCTGGAACTTAGCAGGTATTTAGTAAAGTCCTTGAAGGGGAACAACCTCCAAAGCTAAGGGCATGAGGCTGCAACCTGGCAGGAGGCCATGTTTCCACCAGTGTCTCCTCTGGCTCCTGTTCTTGGAGGAAGTCAGCAATTACAGACGTGGCCTCAGATAATTTGCCTTTGGGCCCCTCAATACTCCCACATTCCACGAGGCCCTCAGTGATCCAGCCCCAGAGGAAGCTGTGAGACCCCGTGGCCTCCCTGACAGGCAGGGCAGCCCAATGCACCCACATCATGTCTTCCCCAAACAATGACTGCTCACCCACCCCGACCAGCATAGACACCTTCCCATCTATTTGTTCCCTCTACATCTCCCCAGTGGATGCACTTGTTGCACGTGTTGGTCCCTGACTCACCTTGGTAAGGTGGTGTGCGCGGTGGTAAGAGGTCCTGTTTCACTGGGTGGTGTAGCAGCTGAGACCCATTTGTGCCTTGCTCAGGGGCTCCTTCCCCGAGTTCTCTGAGAGCCTCAGTGGCTGAGTGGTTCACATGTCTGGCTTGAGACGATCCGTGCAAGTGGAAACACATGGCTGAGGATGCTCTGAGGCCTCGCCTGGCAGACCCATCAGCATGAGGTACCTACACTCTTCCAGGTGAGTGAGCATGGGTGATTGGGTGGGGGAGTTGGGAGGGGTGCTAGTGTTCCATGTGTGTGCACATTTGTGCACATGCGTTGTATGCACCTGTGTAGAGAGAGAAGGAGAAGGTGAATGACGTGTAAGAAATGTATGTCATGAACAGTGAGTCTGAGCACCTCCTCAAAGCCAGCGCAGCCAGAGAATTTATTTCAAGTGCCACTAATGCAGTTGTTAAGATTCCCTAAAATGTAATGTTCTTCTCTGTAAGGGAAAGGGGAATGTTCAAAGGATAAGAAAATGGAGTCGGGGTGGGACCCTCTCCCCTGGGAAGCAAGTGCCATCAGCCAATTCAGAGTGCCATTTATGAACCCAGTTCAGAGACTCGTGCCCAAAGCTCCACCAAGAATATGTGTTCCAAGGACTTCATCTCTTCCTGTCCAGCCTGGACTCCCATACCCCAGATGACCATTGCAGAGAGATTCTGGCACCCAGGCCCGGGTCACCTTTCCATTTTACCTGGAAACAGCAAGGCCACAAGGAGAAGGCTGGGACGAACGGGGGCAATCGTTGCCTCATGTCTGCCAAGAGGACTCCAAGCCAGAAAGCACCCAGGGTGGGTGGGCAGGCAGCAGGGCTCCTTTGATGGAGTGGAGCTGGGTGTGTGGGCCCGGACTGTGGGAAGAGCTGTGCTCCAGAATGACTTCTCATTCTCAAGGACAATGTGGACGTGCTCCTATCCCACTGCTGGTGGAACAAACACTTGAGCCACATATTTCAGGAAGTAAATAATACACCTGAATGACTTGGGTGGGATTGGTGATTAAGCAAGAACAGAGAGAAACAGAAAGATGAAAGGCATGGAGGGGCAGAACAAACATGAATTATCATAAAGTTGCCAATGTCCTCGAATGCTTCTCAAAAGCCCCCTGATGTTCTTGAGAACAGGGACATAAACTGCCATGTTGATTCTATCCTGTCTGCTGAGCTTTTTATTTTAGTGTTAAAAATCATGCATAAGACACACAGCATAACAGGTAGGACCTGGTTTTGCAAACTGTCCCTTCCTCAAGTTATACAGAGAGTTCCAAGGCTGTCAAAATGTTCTTTTCTTTTCTTCTCTCTCTGAGTCTCTCTCCCTGTTTCTTGGTCCCCTCCACTTCTCTTTCCTCGCTTTGGACCCCCCTCCTTTCTATTTTAACTTATTTGAGTTGTCTTGATTTTTCTCTCCCCTTTCTGTTCTCTTTGCCCCCAGACACCTCCTGTTGATGTCACTGGGTCCAATTCAATTCTTTTAAAAAAGAAAAAAAAATCTGTGTTTGAGTCTGGGTTTTCTCCTCTAGTAATATCCAAGCAGAGGACTTGTCTTCCCTTCTCCTTCATCTTGTAAACATTTTAACGAAGTGTGTGTTTCTTATTTGGCTGCATTAGCTCAGGCATGCATGTTACCCAGACAGGCTGCTCTGGACTTAACTAAAGTGAAGAAGGCTTTGGTTGAAGAATTTTGTATTCACATAACATCCAATATAACATCAGCAATGTCTGGAAAGACAGTGCTTATCTCATATGTCTCATTTGCATGTATATTTTAATCCAGACAGAGAAAACAACTTAGGTCATTTGTGTAAATAAAAATACTTATTCTCTACCTGGAGAAAGCTGGAAGCAAATGGAGAAAGAGGCAGCAATGACAATAGAGACCTGGGCATCCGGGAAGCACCAACAAAGGACAGAAGGTTTGCAGCTGCGGACAGGTGCCACAGCAGCTGCCCTGGCAGCACAATGTGGAGGCCACTATCTTTTGGGTCTCAGGAAGATTCTCCACTGCAAAGCATGAGGTGCTGGTCAGGGTGAGCAGGAGCATCATTCACATCCTTTCGCTTTAAGGAATTAGGAAGTCTTCCAATTCCAGGAGCACCAGGGGGACACTGCGGAGATTGGTGACAACTGGCCCATGATAAGGTTTCTTTAATCACTTACTGCATCAAATTCTGATAACTGGATGTTGGAAGAACATAGATGTTCAAGAAAGGAGGTAGACAGCTGCTGCTACCTCAACCCTAAATGAAGATTTATTCACTCATCTATGTACTCTGGGTATTTTTTATACTCTAGTTCAATGGCAATTTCTTACAGTTGTATTTGTAATATTTAAACTTGGAATGTGGATCTTTTATAAAAGTGATGGCAATTTTGGAGTATATTGGTAACTTATTTCTATATATTTTTATCTTCTCTATAAAAGGAAAGAAAACAAAAACAAGCTATTGCACTATTCAGATATTAATAGTAATGAATTATTAATCAAAATCATGATTTAAAATATAACAGCATTTGAATAATTATCACCCAGGTAACGGAATCTTCTAAGTCATTAGATTATTTGAAATAATTTAAATGAAGAAACTGAGCCAAAAATAGTTAGATCTCACTTCCTTTGTCTATGTCTTGAGATAAAGTAAGCCCCTCTCCCATGCTTCTGAAAAGAACAATCTTCAAAAAGAGCAGCCGGGAAAACCTAGTTCTGCTCTTTGATAGGCAAAAGCTGGTGAAGTTGTAATAAAGGCAATTAATGTTACATCTGTCCTAACAAACAATGCTCTCAGTCCTGTCCTCTTCTGCCAGATTTCTGTGTCCTAAAAAAATTTTGAATAATTCTCCTGCTAAAAGCCACATCCATCCTGAGGGGGAGGATGGCAGAACCATTATAGAATATTCTAATAATTGTTTCAAGATTTTTTTTAGTCCATTCAACTAATAAATCATATTCTTTTTTTTAAGCTGCTTAGTATGTGGTATCTTGATGGTTTGGACTAAGTAGGTGGGCTAAAGTAAAATGATCAAGATTTTATTATCAAATAAGAAGTTCTGCAAATACGTATTCCTGAAGGATCTTCTTGGAAATTGCACACACGTGCAGGGAGTAAGATTCTCCACATTGGCACATCCTCCCTCTTGCTTCCCAAGTAGCATCTTGGTAAATCCTGGAAAATATGAATGTGAGAAGGAAAACCCTATGGTAGCACAGTTTGGAAATAGAAGTTTTCTTTCAGAATCAAATTTAGACTCTTCTTTTGCATTACTAAATGACCCAGTGAAAGTTTCCCTAGAGGAGACTCACAGAAGAGTGAAGCAAAGATTCCTATGCAGATTTTCTTATTCTTAAGTCTGAGATTGTAACATGCTAACAAATCTGTAAGACCAACTAGAACACCATTGCAGAGGCACAGATTCCCCTCTAGGGAAAATAACTGATATATGGCAAAGACACAAATATTAGAGTCTTCTTTGGAAAAAGAAGTCAGGAAAAATTACATGATAGGAGAGAAAACTGCTTTCGGATCGTGGTAAAAGAAGCGGCTTTGAGAATTGTGCAAAAATATTCTTCAGTATTTTGTTTCTTTTTCATGCACAGAATCACAAAATGAATTGTGTTTTCAGAAGTCAATTTGACCTGTAGCCATTTCAGCCATCCCAAGAATGCTCTTAAGGCAGCATATAAAAGAACACAGGAAATCCTTATATGAGCACTAAGGCATAAATACCATTTATTTTTTGGTAATGAAAACATGGTATTGTCATAAGTTTAAATAAATCTGTTGAGGTTGCCTATTCTTTTTTTTTTTTTTTTTTTTTGAGATGGAGTCTCGCACTGTAGTCCAAGTTGGAGTTCAGCGGTGCCATCTCGGCTCACTGCAACCTCTGCCTCCTGGGTTCAAGCGATTTTCCTGTCTCAGCCTCTTGAGTAGCTGGGATTAGAGGTGCCTGCCACAGCGCCTAGCTAATTTTTGTATTTCTAGTAGAGATCGGGTTTTCACCATGTTGGCCAGGCTGGTCTTGAACTCCTGGCGTCAAGTGATCCTCCCGCCTCTGCCTCCTGAAGTGCTGGGATTATAGGCATGAGCCACCCTGCCCGGGCCAAGGTTGCCAATTCTGACGAAAACAATCATAACATTTTGGAGCTGAAAACTGTCTTAGAGACCTAACCAATATTTTAAGAAGAGGAAATGGAGAATGAGTGAGAAAGCGATGTGTCTATACGTGTTAATTAAATACTAAAGATCTGCAGTAGGCTATGCACTGCAGACACTATTAACAGAATGGAGTCCACGTAAATAAACAAAGGGGTGTTCAAAGTTCAAGGGAAAGGCAGCAAATTTGTTTGGGGAAGAGGAGGAGTTCATGGTGGTCACAGACATAAGAAGAAATGTAGTTTTTCACGGGAATGGTATCTTTTCTCGATGATGCTTTTATTTTTGTGTGTGTAATTTCTCATAACTGGAAGCATTTCAGCCCCTTCTCAATCCTCAGAGACTGACCATTTTTTTCTCTCGGATTCAGCCATAAAGGCAGCTCTACCACTCCACCATGTGTCTGCCTTTGACTTTGTTATGTGGGAAGACTTAGGACCCCACCTTCTTTACCCACAGCATCAATTAAATTTTAAAGGGAGACATGGCCGGGCGCGGGTGGCTCACGCCTGTAATCCCAACACTTTGGAAGGCCGAAGTGGGTGGATCTTGAGGTCAGGAGATCAGCCTGGCTAACACAGCGAAACCCGTCTCTACTAAAAATACAAAAAAATTAGCCGGCTTAGTGGCGGGCGCCTGTAGTCCCAGCCACTTGGGAGACTGAGACAGGAGAATGCGTGAACTCGGGAGGCGGAGCTTGCAGTGAGCGGAGATCGGCCACTGACTCCAGCCTCGGCGACAGAGCAGACTCCGTCTCAAAAAAAAAAAAAGGGAGACAAAAATAATTTAGCACAGTCAGCAGTTGGGGTCTGTGTTTTTAACTGTTGTTGCACAGAATGGCCATATGGCAGGAGGGGAAATCAAGGTACAAGTCAGATAAGTCACCTTCCCAAGGTCACCTGCTAAGCAGTAGAGCTGGGATTCCAGACTTTGTGTATTCGTACCTGCCATGCTGTGCTGCCTCTGAATTGCACTTGAGATGTTGGGGTCTAGAGCCTTGGTCTTTCCTAAATATCGTGGCCAATGTTAGGAAAAACCACGAGTCCCTCTGAACCTTAGTAAACAGTGCCTACAAGGTGAGGATGTTGACACTTGCCATGCCTAATTCAAGAGTTTATGGTGAGGATCAAAGGAGATTATGTATTAAAAGTATTTTATAAAATACAAAATATGAGAATAATGAAAAGAGTCTAAAACAATATAAGAATAAAATAAATGTCACATTTGTCTTATAGCGTGTTCTGTATGTTGCATTTGGAGTGTGGCATCCTTGGGGGTGGTTCAGTAGTTTCTTCTTTTCCTATAATTGCAGTGATGAGATCTAGGGCCTTGCCCAGGTATGCACTCAATTTTCAGCACAATATTTTATAGATGGAATAGAAGTACACATCACCATCTATGCAAGAGGCCTTGGAGGTAAACAAACCTGAGGCCGTATATGGACCTTCCAGGATCCAGATTCTAATAAAGCAACGCTTAAAAGGCACTTATGAAATGCTCAGGGTTATTTGAATACAGATTGGCTGTTAAATTGTATTAAGGAATGAGTGCTGATTTTTTTCCAGGAGTGATAATAGTATTGGGGTTCTATTTTACAAAATGAGTTGTTTCCCCCCTGAGTTACACCTTCTGGAGTATTTTCAAATGGGCATCTTTGAAATAATTTATTTTATTGAGGTAATCGAGGAAAAGGTCTTATCAAGGGATGAAACAAGACTAACCACATGTTGAGGCTGGATGATGGCTACGTGAAGGGCCATTACACTGTTTTGGCAGAAAGGGCACAATCCAGCCTCAGTTCCACCCTGAAAAGGTGAGGATGATGCTGCTTACCATGACTAGACGCTCATACGTGGCATTATGTCCTTCTATTAGGAAGCACAGGGTAGCAGGTTGTCTTTTTGGCTTGTTTTAATCGCTGCTGATATTCCTTGGCTAGATCCCTGTTTCCCTATGTGTTTGCAAAATGGCGACCCTCCTCATTTATTAGCTGGGCTGCTTTCAAGGAGAGAAGCTTTTGACTACCTTAAAATTTGGTTTGGACAGGAAAGGCAGGCGGGTCAAATGTTTCATCACTCACCTTTCTTTACCGGTTTCAGGATCAAGAATCCACAGCTCAGCGCAGGACTGCTCTCTGCTGGCCCTCTGCTGGATGGGACTCTCCACAGACACCCACTTGATCAACCCCTTAAGTTTTAAAGGTTCCCAAGCTTGTCATCACACATCACCTCTTTTGTTTTCTCCTCAGAGGTCTATGTTTTGAAATATAGTGTATTCTAAACATAGCACACTTAACATTAATTTACTTTCCATTTAATTACAAACTATATATATAACTGTTGAGCAAAACTTTCGATCGGAAAAGAAAACCAATATTATCAGGATAAAAATGACGTTTTTCTTAGGTTTATAGCTGATTAGGTAGACATATTTTTTGTTCAACTTATAAAGTGTTGAAACTCATGCTTAACCCCCATAGCTATTCTCCATTATCACAACCAGAGGGGCTTTCCAGCCTGCATTCTTCTTCAATCTCCTATATTGGCTTCGCATTGAGTGGAAGCTCAGCAAACCTTGGTTGATAACTGAACCCATGGTTGAGTGGGGATGCCCTTGCTGCAAGGCCACAGGAAGGAAAGCTACTGAGGTCCTACTTCCAGGACTCTAGGGACCAGCACTACTGCGTTTCAGGGTTTTGTACTATTCAGTAAGCTCTCATCCCATTTTCTCAAACAGCACGCAAAGGTGTTGGGACATCTTCCAATTCTATATTCTTGGCTTTGACATTTGTTCCGGCAGCGGGCAGTCCCATAACCACATATTCTGTCCCACTCAAATTCGCTTCTCACTAGATAACAGGATATGACACTGTGATTAATTGCGTACTGGCACTAAAGGCAAGGCTTTGGCAGAAGGTGTTTTCGGAAGGGGATAGAGAAAGCTAGTGCCTGGTGGTAGAGGTTTTCCTGCATCCCCATCCTCCTCCACTTTCCTAGATGATTGACTTCACATTCTGATTCCCAACCAGCATGGATTTTATTTGAAATATACATCATTCCATGTTACACCTATTTTCAAATCCCTACAAGTTTACTATTTTTTTGGATTAAATCTCTCCAAGCCCTTACTGGGTCTCCAAAGCAATCGTGATCTGATCTTGGGCCACTTTTTCAGACACATGCTGTTCCACTGTGGCCCTCACTCTGTCCATGAAACTCTCGCCGGCCTCCCTTCTGTTGCATGTGAGCATATTCTTTGCTATCCTAGTACCTTCACGTGCACTGTCCCTCTGCCTGGAAGGTTTTTCTTCCTTCCCATAAGTGGATTCTTGAACTTTTATGTCTCAACCTTAAGTTCCCAATATTGGGCAAATCTTTCTCTGTCCTCTTCATGTATTTAAATGCCCCCAAATTATTTTTCTCCCTATGAATTTGTTATTCTTTTATATCACCTATTGCAAGTTGTAGTTATATATCTATTTATGTATATAGATATATATATACATATATAGAGATAAATACAAACATAGATATAGATATAGATATGTATATATGCATGTATATTTTGTTATTTGTTATTCTCAATGGAACTATGGGCTCCCTGACAATGAGGCCCATGTTTATGTTGCTTACCATTGTGTAACTTGTACCAGGAACATAGCCTGTTCTCAGTAAGGACCTGGTGAGTAAATGATTGGATAGACTAGACCAGAATAAGCTACAGCGGATGCAAATAGAGCGGAGGAAACTAGAAAGGAGCAGAATCCTGGTGGTTTGGCCCTTGGCCCACAGCAGTTTTCAGGAGACATGGATTTAGCTTCTCAGTCTCAGGGTGTGCTCTCTGAGGCTGAAAGCAGCTTTGTAAAGCTCATTATCTCATATGCCACACTGATAGGATCTTACAGAGATATCAGGAAAACCCAGAGGCAAGGCTGATGGTAGGGAGAACAGTGTAAGGTGGATCGAGAGAGCCTCGCTGGAGAGAGCTTTGCGTGAGGTTCTCTAGCAAACTCAGCAGGAGCCAGGCTTGGGGGAGGGTGTCAGAGGAACCCTGGGGAGAGGAGAGTCAGAGCTGCAAATGGACGTCTTTGCAGAGGTCGGGGCCCAAAAGTCCTAATTTCGCCTGAGCCCTGAGTCCATCTCCCCTGTTGCATCTGTTCCTTTTCCACAAAGCAGAAGGGCAGGAGAACTGAAACGGGCTGCTAATCCTCGCACTAGGGTTTTATGTCTTTCTTTTGTTCTGGTAAAGAGAAGCCTCCTGTTTCTGATGCTTAGGTGTCAAGGTTCTTTGTCCTGGATGTAGGTGAGGACTAAAAGGCAGTTTGACCAATTCATGTGCTTGATAGGCTATTGAAGGGGTTTATATTTGGAATGGCCCCACAGTGGGTGACCAGGAGACTGTTTTGCTGTAGGTTTCATTCAAAAGCAAGCCCTTGTGGTCACAGTACAAGGCAGTGAAGAAAGGAGTGAGGTGGGCTGCAATGTGGATCATGCTGAGGGAGTATGTGGAGGTTGGGTAGCAGATATGTGCCTTCCGACGTATCTGTGGCAGGCCACTTTACAACCTGTAGTTGGAGGAGGAAAAGGAGGACAGCATGCTCGCTCAGGGAAAATGAAGCTTAACATCAGGGGAGAAGAATAGACTAGGAAGAGAACACAACCTTTAAAACGTTAGACTGTCAGTTTCAAGCAAGCCCTCACAGCCCATCTATTCAGAGATGAGAATTAAGGCTCAGAGAAGGAAAGTGACTAATCTGAGGTCACACAGCAACTTATGTGTCAAAAGCTGGAACAAAAACCTAGTTGGTATGTCTTATAGTCTGAGTAAACAGAATGCAAAAGGAGAATACAGTCCATACACTAAGGCTGAGTAATAAATATATCCCAAGCAATAAATATATTCCAGGGTAGACTACACTGTACTAGTTTATTTCTTGCATAAGCAATTTTCCTCCTCTGCTCTATAGACAGGTCTCAGGTCTTAGTTAATGTAGAAAGTTTATTTTGTCAAGGTTGAGGACACACAGGTGACACAACTCAGGAGGTCTGAGGACATGTGCCCAAGGTGGTTGTGATACAGCTTGCTTTTGTACATTTTAGGGAGACATAATACATCAGTCAATACATGTAAGATTTACTTTTTTTTTTTTTTTTTGAGATGGAGTCTCGCTCTGTCGCCCAGGGTGGAGTGCAATGGCACAATCTCAGGTCACTGCAACCTCCACCTCTCGGGTTCAAGCGATTCTGCTGCCTCAGCCTCCTAAGTAGCTTGAATTACAGACATGCGCCACCACACCCAGCTAATTTTTGTATTTTTAGTAGAGACGAGGTTTCACCATGTTGGCCAGGCCAGTCTTGAACTCCTGACCTTAAGTCATCTGCAGACCTCAGCTCACAAAATGCTGAGATTACAGGCGTGAGCCACTACACCTGGCTGATTTACATTGGTTTGGTCCAGAAAGGTGGGACAATTCAAAGTGGGGGGCGGGGGGCCTGTGGGGGTACAGTGGGAGTGTGTGGCAGTGGCCTTCCAGGCTATAGGTAAATTTAGTCATTTTCTGGTTGACAATTGATTGAGTTTGTCTAAAGACCTGGGATCAATAGACAGGAATGTTTGGGTTGTGACAAGAAGTTGTGTTGTGGAGACCAAAGTTGTATTACGCAGTTGGTGCTTTAGCTAGCAGGCTTCAGAGAGAACAGACTGTAAAATATTTCTTATCAGACTTAAAGTCTGTGTTGATGTTCATGCTGGAAAGCATAATGAGGCATGTCCAACCCCCACTTCCTTTCATGGCCTGAATCAGTCTTTCAGATTAAATTTTAAGAGCCCTGGATGAGGAGGGAGTCCATTTAGATGGTTGGAGAGGGGGCTTAGAATTATATTTTTGGTTACAGCACCCATCCCTAGTCCCTGTGGGTATCTGAGGGGCTGACAGTGTGTGACAGCCAAACTTACCCAAAGCAGGGGTGGCAGGAGAAGAGGTGGGCAGCGCATGTCATTCAACCTTACCACTTCTACCACTTCCCTCCCAAATCCTCTTCCTGCTAAGGGTCTTTCTCAGAATTCTACTGTGGAGGCCAGTCTGACCCAGCCCTCAGCAGCCAAGTGCGGGTAATGGCAGCCAGCTCTGCGGTGCATTCCTCAGGATCTGGAGGGATCCCTGACCTAGGCTTTCCATCCCGAGAGGTTCTTTGTCTTGGAATCACAGGTTGAAGAAAACCTGATCTTTGATGAATTGCTATGATATTTTGACAGACCTGGAACATGCTCATAGCAGAATTTCACAGAAGTGTCTTGGGAAATGACACGGGAAGAAAGAACAAGGAAGAGTTAACTGAAACAGGTACCCTCTGAAAAAAAATCATTAACCCATTTGAATCACAGCGGAGGCACAGCCTGGAAGGGTACAAAGATGGTGTTGGGTGTCTGTCAAAGCCCATAAAATCGACTGAGCAGCTTGGAAGAGAAGATCCGATGGCTTCTATGAGTCAAAACAATTGGTTTCGTCCCAGCACTGCTAGATTTGTTAAGCAACTCTAAAAATCTTATTTTTTCTAACTGTACTATAGAGAATGTTGCTCAGCTTGTAAAAGAAGGGAATTAGATTAAGTGCTCTCTCATATCCCTTGCAAATATATTAAGAAATACATGCTTCTAGGGACACAGATAACGTAGGAGTCAGAAGATTGCTGACATCTCAGTCTAACTTTAAAATTTCCTGAGCAGACTTCAAAGGCACCTGCTATTTGTGTTGTCAGTAAATTATGTTCTTGCCTACTGAAATCACTGCATCCCCTTTAATCCTAATCATCTGACTTGATATGGAAAGTTGCAAAATTTAGGAGGTGAATAGGCGCCCTTTCTGTGCAGAGTAAAGCTGTTCCGAAGGAGGAGGATGGAAGAAGGCAGCTTATTCCACAAAATCAACAATGAATAATCGCCGCTGCCCTGCAATGGAACAAACACGGCTAGTGGGTCGTCATCGCCGAGGATTCCACGAGGAATTGTTACCGTGTGTGACCAGGGGCCAAGGACATCTAGGACTCCTGATTCCTACGTTCTTTTTTCCTCCTTGAGCTAGTAAGCCTCGTGGCTGTAAGGTGCATACAAGGACTGCCACATACTGCATTTTACTAATGGACCCAATGAAGCAAAGAGAAAAAGGCTGGGATGAGAAGGTTACTCCATCCTTCGGGATGTATTTTCTAAATCAAATGTTTTTCTTCTCCATCTGTCATCCCCAGCAACTGTGTATATTTCCAGCTGAGAGTCTCTTTTTACCTGGAGATCTTGATAGAGTAGAGAGAAATGGTTAATAGCAGCACAAGTCTCTGCATAATGCTGGGGCTGCTGGCGAGAAGGCAGGACGCAATCGGAGGGAATCACCCCCAGGCAGGAGCAGGCAGGTGTATTATGGGGCAAAGGCTGCTCCTGATTACTGAGGCTTATCAAAAGGCCAGTGTTCCTTGGTGAACACCTCACCCAAGCACAGTGTGGGGAGGTGTTGGGGCTGCAGAAATGCCAGCCAGGCAGTGTTGAGGGTGGGGAAAGGAGTATTAGATAGGTAATACCAAGTCCACTTCCCTTGCTTCCCTGAAATCGTTTCTGAAGCAGAATTGGATTAGATGATCTCTAAGATACCTTCCAGCCTTGACATTCCTTGATTCTGGTGAGAGGACTTTCTCTTCCATTTTAGTAAGTTTCAGTCAGGAGACTCTTGTTGAAAATGGTGATGTGGGTAATGGAATTGAAGTCCATCGCCCCCAAGACCTCGCTGAAGTAAACACTGAAACAAACACATGATGTTAAGGAGAAGAATGGCACGGAGCGTGGGGAGGTCATAAATGCGTGAGAGGTCCCAGCACATTTCTGTGATAGAAAGAGTGTAGGATGAGGATGACAAGTGACAACAAGGAATACTTGATGGCGGGCACTGTCCAAGGGTGGGATTGTAACCACAGAACAACAGGCTCACTTAGGGCTTGGGTGAAAAGGAGGACAAGAGTGAGAAGAGAGGTTAAAAGGAGACTATTTATGGGAATGCTGTATTTCTAACAATGGCTTCAAATAAAACATAACCTTCTAGAGAGCATATGCCCTGCCCTCAACCCAGGGTATATGCTCCCTAGATTTAACCCCAACCCCACCCCAGGCAAAACGTATAGAGCATATGCTCCTGGCATTTGCCCTTAGGGAAAACACCAGATAATTTTATTTTAAGAAAAAAGACTTCATTTCTCTAAAACGAAGTATTTTAGAGAAAGTAAAAACGTCCAGTCTTGGAAGTTGACATTCTCAAATAAGCTCCCCTTATTCTAGAGCACAGATTAGGCAAAGCCTGACAGACTTACATTGCTTGCACATCCTAAGCAAAATCTAGCAGTCAGTGTGTCTTCCCCAGAGTTT